>NC_056729.1:1285276563-1285321563 GCF_019279795.1 Protopterus annectens
CTCTCTCTCTGTCATAAACATAAAAAAAAAACAATATTTTGGATGGCATCATTCTTGCACTGTGATTTACAATTGTATATTACAACTCAGTGAATGCTGCCTTTGGCCAAAGCTTACATACAATTAATACTTAATAGTTTGCGAAAGATATAATTCACAGCTGCAAATTTTCAACCACAACCTATATTAAAGGTGAAACAGTTGTAGCACAAGGTATAATAATGAGGTTCAAGGCAACTTTCATATGCAAGGAAGACTGCAGATAATCTATTACAGACATGGTGCTCAGCAAACAACAGAAACTCTATTGCAATGGGCAGCTATAAGCAAAGGTCACACTCGCAAATTCCAGACCCAAGAATAAAGGTGTATGGCAATGATGTATAGGCAAATAATGTATACAAAATGACCATCAAGCTAACTTAATGTGCTAAGACAATAAAAATAGTCATCACGACTAAAGGCTATCACTAGCACAACATATAGCATATGATATAGAAAAAGACAAGCTAAACATTTTCAAAATAATGGTTGTAGGAACATCCAGTAAGGTTAACATTTTCTCCTACACTCTCCTCTGTCACTGCTTCCTAATATGTCTCTCCTTAAATCCTTATTGTCCCGGTGTTCACTTAGCACTCTTTTTTTAGTATTAGTTATAATACTATCAGACATCTAACCTTCACCATTCTGTATGAAATGGTATACATGCAAAACTGTATACATTTGTAGATTTATATTTACATTTTGCTATGTCAATTAGTGTTTTATTACATGCTTTTGAATCTGTAAGTGTAATGATCTTGTTACATTGTTTTGATTGGTAATCCCATCTAAACTGCATATATATGGAGCTTTTCTCCCCGGCCTTCTCTGAAAATGAGCTTTGCCCAGCCTAAGTGTCCTACTTAATAAATGGAATAAATAAATAACTAAATAAACATTGTAGAGTCAGGAGGGTGGGCACAGCAATTATTTTTATTTATTTATGTTTTGTAACAAGGGTAATGGTCTGATCGACAGTTGACCCATTTCAGGTATAGCATACAATTATAGCAGATTGTAATCAAGAACATGCAAGAATGTAATAGTCAAACTAGTTAGATAAGATATTGATTAAGGATGTCTACCTATATACTGAGTGCTGGAAAGGGTCTATGGACTACCACTCCGACCTGGTGAACAAATACATAAAGACATCTGGAAGACAGTGTACAATTACAAAACTGCTGGACATATGCCTACTGCTAAATCCACTGTGGTACTGTAGTTGGCTCAACCACTTGGTCTCACTGTGCTTTAATGTAAACATAACTTTTGTTTTTTGTCATTTTCAAAATAAAGCTCTGCGGCCAGCAAATCTTCACCTAATTAACTAGCTCTATGGTCACAGCACCAAAGGATTAAGGACAAATGTACCCCTTAAAAGAACCATCCCCGTTCATTTACTATATTTTTCTTTAACAGAGCAAACCTCTAGTTCATCCATTCTGTTGCCAAAATTGTCATTCTGTAAATATATTGATCTCATGCATGGATACTCCTTCTGCCAAGCTAAAAATGGTAATGATCAAATAAGCTGTACAAGAAGAACTATATAAATTTGTTGCTAACGGTCCTTGACCAAAGAATATATACATATTTTCAGATACCATACACATTGACACCTACAACATGAAGAAAACAAAGGCTTACTTTTAATTTCCAGAATGAACCACATTTTTTGATTCAAATGCCATTTGGAACTTTAGATAAAGAATTTCTAATATTAGTACTATAATCTGTGTGGGAAATGGCATTTCATTTTGCTTACAGACTCTAATTCTCCTGCTTAGATGTAAAGGTTAAGTTTAAAAAAAAAAATGTGTGTTTTCAGTTTCTTGTACTAGAAAAAAATATTCCAGTCATACAGTTTCCGTAGACACTTTGTTAATTTCAGCAAAACAGATTCACTTAGTAAGGCTCTATAGATTTTTAAGATAGTTTTATAGAAACAACAATGTAGAAATGGAAAGTGTGTAGAATATGTGAGACAAATAGTAAATGTCAAGTGACACTTCACTTTGTGGTTTTAATGTCAATTTCTGGATAGCCTTTGTTAAAATGCTTCAAAGGCAACTTGTTTTATAAAACTTCACCCTAGTCTCTGTAAATGAAATGCAACAATGCTGTGCCGTGTGAGTATGGGAGGTATTTTCTGCACCATTTGGCTGGCATTAACTGTAACATGTACTTTATGTTCATCGGTTCATAGGTTCATAGGTAGGTACTAGGCTATCTGCCTGAGGGCATTTATAAGCCTAGCCAGAGTGTGTCAGCTTTCACTGCCCCATTGATTAATTAACTGATCCTCTGTCAAGCAAAGCCAATGAAGTGATCAGGGGTGTATTTTCTGTAACCAATCCACTCGTCAAGGTTTCTCTTGAAGAGTGTTAGTGAGGGGGTCTGCCTAATGTAGTGTGGAATTTTGTTCCAAAGTATGAGGAGTCTCTGTGACAGGAATCTATCCCTCCAGCATGTTCTATTTTTTGTTGTGGCGAGGTTTAGCTCACTAGAGCGCGTGGCTCACAGTAACTTGCATATCTTTAGGTGGAGCACGTCCATTAATTCTGAGTTGGACATGGCTTTGTAAGTCAAGCAGAGATCACCACTGAGTAAGCGATATGCCACTGAGTACAGCCGGAATTTTTTCAGTCGGGCTGCATAGGACATATGTTTGAGGCCAGTAATCCTCTTGGTGAGGTACTTTTGTGGTCTCTCCAGCTGTTGGAAGTGTCTTGTGAAGTACATCCCAAATGGGGTATTGTACTCTATGATGGGTCTGATGAGTGACGAGTAGAGGGGCACTATAACCTTTTTATTTCTAGATGTGAACTCTTCAGTAATTAGATGGGCCACATAGAAGGATTTCCTAACTACTTTGGCAATATGATTGTCAAAGGAGAGATTACTATCTACCTGGGTCCCCAGATCTCTTATTACCTCTTCTGTATTAAGGGGGCTACCACCTATGTGATAATTTATCGGTGTTTTGTTTTTCCCAAATGGGATGACTACACATTTTTTGGCATTTAGCTTGAGGCCATGAGTTTGACACCAGGTGTCCGTCTCAGTAAGGCCTTTTTGGAGGATGTCCATATCAGACGGAGAGTCAATTATGGCTCCCAGTTTGCAGTCATCGGCGAACTTGATTAGCCATAGTCTTCCTGTGTTTGCCTGTACTTTTGAGAAGTATATGCTGAACAGTAGGGGTACCAGGACCGAGTCTAGTGGGACACCACTTGTGACTGGTTTAGAGTTGGACCTGGAGCCCACTATTCTTATCGTGTGAGTTCTGTCTGTAAGCCAGTTGGCAACCGATCTTGTAACGCAGGGGTTTTTGTTCAGGCTGGTGAGTTTTTCTGTAATACCCGAGTGGAGAATGGTGTCTAAAGCCTTGGCAAGGTCAAGGTAGGCTGCGTGAACAATCTTTCCCTCATCTATGGCCTTGGTGACTGTCTTGAAGAAGTCAACTAGGTTTAGTAGGCCTGATCTGCCCTTAACAAAGCTGAACTGGGTTGGGTCAAGTGTTTGGAGGTTCCCAATGTCTTTGTTAATGAGTTCCATGATGATGCGCTCCATAGCCTTGCAGACTAGGCTAGTCAGGCTTATGTGGCGATAGTTACCAGGGTCAGTTGTGGCCCCTCCTTTGTTGAGTGGAATAACCATTGCTGTGCACCATTCTATGGGCACGTAGCCTGTGGAGAGGCTGAGGTTGAAAAGCGTGTTTGGGTGGGGGGTTAGTTCATTCTGTAGTTTGTGCAAGACGCAGCCTGGGACACCATCTGTCCCCACTGACGCTGTGATTTTGCTTTTGAAAGGGCTATTTTCACCTGTGTGTCTGTGATTTCTGGGACACTACACTTTTCCAGTATTGTTGTGGGCATTTTTGGGGGTGAGAGAGGGATGAAGTTTGCACTCAATCTATCTGCCAGGATGTTGGCAATATCAGTAGGTTCAGTATATTTTGCGCTATTTTGCACTAGTTCAGTGCACATCTGTGAGTTGCCACTTAGATTTTTAACATAGCTAAAGAAGGCTTTGTGGTTATCTTTTGAATCCTTGGCTATTTTTCTTTTGAAGTTAGCCTTGGATGATTTTATGAAGGACCTTAGTTTCTTACTGATACTGATCAGGGATGTCATTCCTTCTTGGGATTTGCTTTTTTTCTGAACTAGTTTCCTCCTTCTATTGTATAGCCTGTTTATGGCAGGGGTCCACCAGACTGGTTTCGTTCTCTTAGACGAGTGAGTATTGGTTTTGCTAGTTATGGCATGATCCATGCGTCCTTGTAGGTGCTCATAGAGTGCATTTGCAAAGGTTTCTGCATCTTGGGCAGCATTATCCTTTAGCGTGGGGGCTGTGAAACTTACCGCCTCTGTCTTAAGTAAGGTGAAGTTTGCTTTAGAAAAGTTCTTTACTGTGGTTTCCTTAGTTGGGGGTGGTGATGGGGTGTGTACATCCAGAGTGATTAGTTTATGGTCTGATCTAACCAGTGACGGGTTGACCTCCTGTTTGGAACTCCTGTCGCCCATGTTTGTGATGACCAGGTCCAATATGTTTTCACCTCTGGTAAGGGAGTTTACCAGCTGATCCAGGGCATTTGAGTTGATGAGTGCCAGATAGTGCTGGGCCTGGGAGTTTGTACTCAAGTAGTTTTCCCACTGAATGGTAGGGTAATTGAAATCATCCCATATCAGGGTGTTCTATAGGACTTACATGTTTTCCAGTGTCTCCAGAAAGGTGGAATGGTGGTCCTGGGTCATGGAGGGTGATCTGTAGCAGGACAAAATTTGCATTGCAGATTTGCCCGATGTTAGTTGCACGTGGATGATCTCAGAGGTTCATGCTGCGCCACTAACCTGGAGGTGAGGTATCCTTGATGAATATGGATGCACACCCCCCCTCATTATCAAGGGCAATTACATTGAATTCCAGGTGAAAGTTGCTAAGCAAAAAGAAAACAGAGATAAAGAGAGGGAACAAATGGAAATACAGAAAGAAGGAGAAATACAGAAAGTAGATGATGGAGAGAAAAAGAAAGAGAACAAATTATTTGATTTTACAGAGGTTCAAGCTACCACTTTGTAAAATATCATAGATTCCTCTTTAGCACACTGCATCCGATGTAACATTGGTCAAATGTTCTAAAAAGTGAGCTTTGGAGTACTGGAGTAAAACATGGCATGGCATCTAAGTTATTACAGTTTATGCATCACAGCTTTTATGCTCATTCCTGGCTTTTCTGCTACTCTTTGAAAAAGTCTATACCTTATCCCTTATTACTTCCTCTGAAGCAATAGCTTTCTCTCTGTCATTTTCATCAAGATGGCTCTCCTCTCTCCCTATATGTATGCATACCTGTCTAGATTCCAAGATTTGGGACCAAAAATGCTTTAATGGTAGTTTCTATATTTCATTTGCAATTGCAATTTGTTTCCAATGAAATGGAACTCATATTTCTTGATATCTTACTGCTGTTAGGGAGCTTATGTTTTGTGTGTCTATATATATATATATATATATATATATATATATATATATATATATATAAGAGAGAGAGACAGAGAAAGAGGGTGTGTCTGTACAGTACTATTGTGTCTAAATGACATGTAGCTGTGGTTCAGAGTATTGCTACTCTAAAACTTGTATGTTTGTGTTGCTCACAAGGCAGGAAAGCTGACAAAAGTTACACAGCATTATCTTTAGCATGCAAGTCCTTTTCACTTCAGCTCCTTTTTTGTCATGTTCACAGAAACACCCCAGGTCCTTGTCTGTACTTTTACTGATTACAGTACCCAGATGTGCACAGATTATCCTTGCTGTATGCAGGCTGCTGGCTTGACATTCACAAGTATACTGGCATTGAGATAATTTGTTTTGCTCTGTCTCTTAATGAGCTTTCTGGCCAGCCTGTAGTACTAAGAGGAGTATGTCCAATCTCTCTCTATCCAGTCTCCCTAACACGTCGCCCAGTAGATAAACTTTTTTTTTTATGAACCAACTGTTATGTTTGTAAATTCCAGTACTCTGATGTTTTTTAAAAGAATAATTTATATACTCAACTAGTGGCCACTGCAGATATGGACAATGGCCACACAGGTAAGTGTAAATGCAATGTATGCATAGACAGTGTAAAGAAACCACTCAGCAAGCATAATTTCAGTAACAAGGCCCTTGCTGCACCCCAGATGACCTATAGTGAAACAGCAGCACTGCTGCCGGAGGAACTAGATGGAGGGACGGCAGGGATGAGTGGCTGATGCCTGCTTGTCTACACTGCAACAAGGCTAGCTACTTAGGGTCTCTGCAATACAAGATTAAGAGCCTGGCAGGCTACATGCTGCAAGCAGTATGCATCATGGTTTGAAGGCCATGCATGAGCTGCAGGGATTGCAGAGCTTGCAGGACTGCACTGGGGAACAGCAGTACAATGGCAACACAGCATCCTCAATCTACTCATTAGCCCCGGATGTGGATCAGGTTAAGCCCAGAGGAGGCTAAAGTGTGTTCAGTAGACACAGTGAACAAGGAAAGGAACTGGTGGAAGCTGACAGTCAGCTGTAGGGAACAGGGGGGGAAACAAAGTTCAGTAGCAGGCAGTGAACTGAAAAAACTATAGAAAAGCCATAGACACAGAAATAACATGAAAATTCCAAAGAGACAGTAAAGAACAGAAAAGAAACCAGGGAAAAGCCATAGATACAGAAATAACATGAACATTCCAAAGAGACAGTGAAGAACAGAGAAGAAACCAGGGAAAAGCCATAGACACAGAAATAACATGAACATTCCAAAGAGACAGTAAAGGAAAGAACAGAAATTTAATTTGTAAGGCAAATACCTTAATGACTGAGTGACAATGCAGTCTGTGCTGTTTGTAGTTCTAAGAGACACTGCACATAAATCATGTCTTCTAAACCGCTTTCTGTATTTTATGACACTGAATGTTGCTTTGTCTTCTTTTCGGGCAGAGGACTTACTTTTTATCTCTAATATTTTGAGTCTACTAATCTTTGTCTTGGTTACCAATTTCCCTTATCCAACCTTGCATTATTTTTGTTTGCTCATATCTGCATTATTCTCTATTACTTCCTTTTGGATGAATACATAATTTCTAATCATACTTTGAACAGACACATTTATGTTAACCTAATGCATCTCTCTGACAATGTGTAAGCCTTCAGTGAATAGTATTGTATATTTACTTATACCGCCTTTCATACACTGTGACAGATATGAAACCCTCAGACTAACGCATTTCACTGAATGGAAGACATTTGATAGTTTTTTTGCATTTTATGTTCATGTATGCATCACATAGTTTCAGAGGTATGATGCTACAGATACATGAAGATCTTTTGAAACCAAGTCAAGCATTTCCAAGAAGTTTATCGCCCTTGTATTTTAATTGGTAATAGCACATAAGACATAAAGATGTTAAATTTAATAAGGAAACACATATGATCAAGCAGATTGATTTTTTCCATACCTAATGGTCACTGTAATACTGTATTACATATGTGTTTTATTTCCAGTCTTGTAACAAGTGTTTTGTCTGTCTATCTTTAGCCATTCATTTATGCCTCTTTGCTGTAAAACCTCATCTAAAATGTCTCTTATGTTTTTTTTGCTTTTCATAATAATTTTACATTTCAGTTTTTTCTTCTAATTATATCAGTGTATATATATATTTGATAATAATAATATGATTTGTCTGTTTTCTGTTATCAAGACAATGTGAAATGCAAGTCCTGTGATGTTTTGATGCTTGGTTGCTATAATAATCTATAGAAATCATGTTGATGATATTTCTTGAACAGAGCAGTATAATTAATTGAATGTGATTTACTTCATTCTTAATGCCATGCTATGTCCCACTTGCACCTTCTTCGCAAACTAAATTAAGTATTGTTTCTCTTTGTTTTGTTTTGTTTCATGTATTAAGTCAATAAACTCATTAAACATCCATTTCTGAACAATCTGACCCAATGATGTAGGGAAAAATGTAGTTATCAACCTACCTATTCAGTTAATAAATAAGGAAAGAATGAAATTAAAATATTATAAAGGTAGCTTAATAATTTTGTTGCATTATGCTTATCATATTCATATTCATATTCTTCACTCCAGCTTTTATTAAAAGTTCTTATTTTTACTACTTGAAGCATCCAGCGGAGTTCTTCCAGGATTTTTCTGTTTTTTGCTTCACTTGTGTGTGCCTTTGGAGGAACCATTTCAGCACCTAGCATTGATTATTGGACTTATTCTTCACTTTACATGCTGGCATCATTTAAAAGCAGAGAAGAAAGAAGCATCAGTTTCTGGACATAACACACCCACACACACACACAAGGTATCCAATGCAATCCATATTATTTCTTTTAGGCTAAGCTTTAAGCAGAAACACAAAACCAAGAATGCAAATCCAGGTAGTCTAGGAACATGGACAAAAGGCATTCTGCGTGTGTGTGTGTGTGTGTGTGTGTGTGTGTGTGTGTGTGTGTGTGTGTGTGTGTGTGTGTGTGTGCGTGAGTGTGTGTGTGTGCATGTGTATATGCAGATAGAGAGATAGTAAGATGGATAGAAGGAGTGAGATTTATAGAAAGGTAGATATTGACAGTGTTCTTTGGGAGGATATGGTAAAGGGGTGAGAACATGTTTTTAGGAATTATATGGTACTTTTAAGGACTGAAGAGGAGAGCTGAATAATGAAAGGGAAATAAGGATATGATAGGATTTGGAAAGATTTATCTAAAAGTGGGATGCAGCACTTTCAGAAATGGCAGGGTCTAGATGAAGTATGAAATAAAAACAAAAGGATACATTAGCAAGCAAAGTTGAAGGTACTGACTGAAATAGTCCAGTGCAGAATAAGAGGCAGAAGAGTAAAGCCTATTTTCTGACACTTTGTCATTGTACTACATTTGCTTTTGTTTATTACATTCTATTACAAATTATATGAAGAGCAATTGTTTATTCCGGTCAAACTTTGCTCCCTGGGACTCTTTTGAAAAGGTGTTTTGCCCATTTGGGCTTTACTGATAAACAATACAAATTAAATAAAATAAATAATAAAATATTGGAACTTTAGACCATGTCCCTACTGGAAAATCATGAATGAGATTTAATTTATATATATATATATATATATATATACTGTTGCATTTTTAGGCCAGATCAATGTGGAGTCTGCATGTCCTCCCCACGATCGAGTGACATTAAAGACATGCAGGTAGGTGCAAGCGTGAATGGGCATGCCTTCGTTGAAGGCTGGACATTGGGCTGGCAACTTGGGACTGTAAAATCCACTGTCAAACATGAGCAGACCGGAGTTCCACTGTGGCGACCCCTAATCAGGAAAAACCGAAAGCCTTTTTTTAAATGAATTCATCATAAGATAAATATTTTTTTATATTTTTTATAAAATGATCCTAACATCTATATTTACTTTTTCATCTGAGGTGTTCTACAGTCTATATGCTGATGACCTGAATTTGGGTAAACTGTTTACAAGTGTTACAGATAAGGCATGTATGCAAAATAATTTGACTAAATTGACCATTTGGGCACAGGAGAAAATATGTTGATAAATACATCAAAAACTAAGCATATGAGTTTTGGGAGACACTATAGGTTGTATAAAAAGATTTATAAAGTCTAGGAAATCAAACATAACTAAGTCATTGTTTGTCAGTTACATTACACCCAAACATGAGTATAGAATAACAATATAGAAACTCCATAGGAAAACAAGCATGAATAAACTGGAAAGAGTACAGTGGAAATATACCAAGGGCATCCATGGATGTGAAAATCTAAGTTATTATGAAAGACTAAAATATCTGAACTTGTACAATGTCTCTTAGAGATATCTAAGAGGGGATCTTATTATGGATATAGGGCATTTAGAGACAGCTACCTTTGGGAATGTTTGGGATTATCAAAAAGTACTAGAGAATCATCAGACAACCCATGTAGAAGATTCTATAGGAATGAGAAGTGCACTAATTGGTTCTCTGACAGAGTAGCTGATGCTTGGAACAGACTACCAAATTAAATTAAAGCAAGTACTGGTTAAGATATTTTTAAGAACAGCCTGGATACTTATTATGGGAACAAGTGTTTTGGTATATTGGCAAGCTAGAAGGGCATTAATGCCCGTGCTTGAAACATTAGTATGTATGTATGTATACTGTAACTCTCCTTTCCCATGTCTTATAAATGATATCTAATGTCTGTCACACAAATGCTGCACATGAGCTGTTTGCATACTAAATGTTTTTTACTTTGAATTTAAAATAATGTATTATATCACACAGAAAAAATAGCTGTTATAATTACCTGTATATATATATATATATATATATATATATATATATATATATATATATAGGTGTCTTAAAAACTATCAATGTAATGTAGCTCTGTAAATAATTATTTTTTTTGTGAGTTTCTTAAATATATCTGCTGATCATTTTTCCCCACTGAAAGTGAGCTTTGCCCAGTTGTACTTTCATGGTAAACATGGATGAATAAAATAATAAATGTCCACCTTCAACTCACAGGATTTACTAAATATGACTTCCTCACAAAAAATAAATAAATAAATAAATAACATGACTTCTGGTCAGGAAGGAGCATGGCCATAGCCATCTTGAATCTGACCAATGACATTCTTATGTCAGTGGCCAAAAGCCCATTTTCTGGTACAGTTTTATAGACCTCACTACAATGTTTGACTTAGTCAATCACTCCTGTATTTTAATCCACCTTTCAGTGCTAGGTATTAGCCATGAAACCACCTCTTGGTTCCAAAGTGGCCTGGCTAGTCATTATTTGTCAGTGAACTGCAGCCACTGCACCGCTCCCTCGTCTGTACTACTCAAAGGTCTGACTCAAGAATCTATACTTGCTCTTCCTTCTGTTCTGCATATTCATCAGTGAACTTCCTTTCAAGCTTCCTTAACTTTCTTTCCTCCTCTATGCATTTAGCATATTCATCTACTGTTTCAACCACTCACTAACTACCTTACAGCAAGATCTTCAATCTGCCTTTAGTCACCTCAGGGAGTCTATTATTATTAAAAACATCATACTAAATGCATGCATAGCTAAATCTATGGTCCTGAGTTTCAGTCAAAAACTCAACAGATCCAAGAAATTTAACAACCTATTATCACAACACCCATCCTTTACAGCAAGTCTCCTCTTCAAGTAACTTGGTCTCTGGTTAAACTGCTTACTCAACTTTCACCTGCATTTTCATAATACAGAAAATTAATCTTTACATTTTTTAGGCAGAAAAACTATCCTTGTTCCCCTCACACTTCACTAGGTCTGCAGTAGGGAAAGGAATCCTACTCCCTCAACTCAAATTCAGCCTCCTCTTTAACCACCAGCCTCTAAAAAAAACTCTGCCACTATTAAAATATTAATAAACAACATGTGCAGATTTTTTGACACTCCTCAAGAAATAAACACCACTGCATGACAGTAAAAAGGCAAACTGGCTTCTAGTAAATGAAACAGCAGACCTACAATTAGGATCCCAGCTGCTTAAACTCCTATATGAACATACTCTCCCTACTTTAGCCTCAAAACTCATAAGATACACCCCCACATGCAACCTAAGAATCTTTAACCACTCATTTCCTAAAACAACAGTCCCCACAATCCAAACTACATATTTCTGACCATGCATTATCAATTCTTGGTCACAAACTGTGGTTTTCCCTCTCACCTAAAATGAAAGACTCATCCTTTTATACCAAGTTCCATTCTCTATTTAAATCTCATTTAGTTAATCAAGAAAGATGTCTCTGTTACCCCTCAGGGCACATCACTTAAGTCTACTTTAACTCTTCTCCACTTTAATTCAACCACTAAGATCCTTTGCTCCTTTGCAAATCTCTAGGTTATTCAACGTTATGTTCTCTGCATTCTCTGTGCTATTGTCTTCCCCACTCTCCTATCTGCTATCTGCTCCTCTTCCAATACTCAACCCCCTTTACTTATTTTCCCTCCACAAGTGTGCAACTAGGACAACAGTTTTTTCTGGATAATTAACCACTCCCAAAGCTCAGTGTTAAGCATATAATACAGCCTAATTAAACTACCGTCTGTCTTCACTGTCCTGGAGGAATTGCTACCTGCTAACTAATCTGCAGTCTTTATCAACATCTCAAGATGAAGTCCCAGGACTCTCAAATCAAAATTACCTACTTCCAAAGATCGATGTCAAGAATATAATACACCCTGATTAAACTGTCCTCTGTCATCACTGTCCTGGATGAACTGCAACCTGCTAACTAATCTGCAGTCCTTTCCAGTTTTGCAAGATACAATCACAGGACTTTCAAATCAAAAGTTTGCTGTATGGCTTAACAATAAATAGTGCTATGTATACCAAAACCATTACACGTGGTATCTGCCAAAAATAAAACTAAAGAAAGACTAGCAGTCTCTTGTATTATACAGGTTTTAGAGCTTAGCATGCACACCTAGTTGGAACCCCTTCTAGAAAAGCTTTGCTATCTCTTTATTTCTTTCATTTTGTCTAATCAAGTCTAGTTTGCACGTCCCCAGAGACACCTGTCTTACCTACTTTCATTTCCTGTTTTCACTCACCTAACCTTCGTCATCTGTACAGCTTCTCTGTTCTAAACACTCTTACTTTCATTACTTCTGTCGTGTTCCTTACCTCCTTCTCAGTCTCACTGATTGTTTCTGGCATAGATTCCACTGCTGCTGTCTAACCTGGTCCATTCAGCCCTTGCTATGCTTGGGTTTCACTGTACTCCCCTACCCTAAACCCAATTCACACCTACCCTCACGTACTCTACACTTATGCTTTTCATAGTGACTCCCCCAACTCATTCTCTCCAATCACCTTTATAACATACTCCTTCAATCTGCCACAACACTTACCACCTCAGTTCTACCTCTTTCTTCATTCCCTCTCCTCATATTACCTGCCACCTACCTTTCCCTTAACTATCCAGTCATGCTAATTTACTCATGCCTCTCATTTCTGTTCCTCCTCCTCCTCTCCAGCCTAACAATGCAATAGTTACCTCAGCCTCTTCGCTTAATCCACCTCTCACAAGCTACTCCTAAATATCCCCAACCTTAATCTCTGTTCCTTTATTCCATTATCACCACCACAAAATTGTTTGTATTAACCACTGCAACCATAAATTAGCACATAAACACAAATTTTCAAAAACTCCAAGAAAAACTACACACTACTTCAATCTCATACACTTGTGTGGGGATATACACCCAAACTCTGGCTTCAACCACAGCTTACAACTTAAACACTTAAAATTAATTATATTTAATCTTATGAGGACATGCAATAAACTAGCAGTGTTTCATAGGTTGGTACTAGGCTATCAGCCCTAGGGCCTATACAAGCCTAGCCATAACAATTCCCTGGCTATTTCTTCCCACCCTATTTACTTCCTGGACCCCTGTCTAGCATGCCTGGTTAACAGTCTACAATCCTGACATCCTTGCCATTACAGAGACCTGGCTAATACCTGGAATAAAAGATATTGAATTTGTACCCCTGGTTACTGCTCTATAAGAGAAGACAGAGTACATAAAAAAGCAGGTGGAATAGCCCTAGTCTTCCCAAACACCCTTACAGTTATTTCCTATGCTAAAACAACACCCAAATTTGGTAATGCAGAAATGCTTATCACATTCCTAAAAAAATATATCTAAGAGCATAGGCATTGTTTCATTGTATATCCCCCCAGGACAAAACATTTCCATCTTAGAAAATGTCCTATCCTGGATCTCTGAAACAATACAAAATGAAAATTATGGAACTCCCTTCTCTTAGCTATCAAAACTACTACAAACATGCACTCTTTCACATGCTCCTTAAAAGAATACTTAACCAAATCATAAATCTGCTCATCTAATAGTCCATGATAAAGCACACCTACATCTCTCTCCAAGTCTTTTCTTCCCATTCCCGTCCCACCTATATATCTTACTCGTATACCTTTCTCAATCTGTCTGTTTGCCTCCACTATCTCATCCTACCTTTATCTCACTTTATGTTGTACCTCTCTCATGAACTCAATCGTGATCTGGCATCCTAGCAGATAGCAGACTTCAAATATGTTACTTCCCTGCCATTTTGTGTATGCTGCTGTTATTCCTTTCATAAAATGAATGTCATATTTATCCTAAGATATTTTATCTAATATCTGCAATTTGTGATTGAATGTCATAATGTTACAATATCTGTTGAGTCTTTGCACCTGTTAAAAAACAATAATGTAGCTGCAGCTTTTCACCCCGGGCATTTGCCAAAATGGATATATTATAACCCAGTTGGACTTTTCCAGTAAACAAATGTCAACTAATTAAATAAATGTTTTTAAAATTTTGTACATAATGGAAATGACTTCACTGAATTTTGACTAAGAACTAATCTACCATTGCACTGTTTTACTGTTACTTTTACGTTATTATACTCTTGTCTATTTTGATGGCTGAGACTGAAATTGGACAATTTAAAAAAAAAAACTATATATATGTGTATATATATATAGATATATATATATATATATATATATATATATATATATATATATATATATATATATATATATATATATATATATATATATATATATATATATATATATATATATATATATATACATATTGAGATACCTTATTCCTCAACAGCATATTTGTACTAATTTTCTTTCAGTTATCAGATGATGTGCCATACTTGACAAATCTCTCTGACTTTGCTTCATATTTTTGTCCTGTCGCTTGTATTTTTTTTCTTTTAAATGACTGAGGATTACAGTCATTTAACATTCTCAGACATTAACATGTTATGCTTATTATTATTAATCTAAGAATGCATGTTAATTCAAAACCTGTTGTTCTACTAACTTTCTTACTGAAGTAGTGGAATATTTTTAAAAAATGTCCCTGATATTGCACTTTTGGCACTCATGATTTTTGGCTTTATCTAGAAATTTTGAGCAAAGAATTTAAGAGGATTGCTCTGCATGAGTTTCCCCATGCTCAAGAATACTAATCACACACTACACTGATTTCAAGAAACAATCTAAAATAAAAGCTTTCTTCTAAGTCTGAACACAATTTCCCTTCTTTTTTTCTCAATTGCATCGATTTTTCCCACAAGCTCCTCCATAGGAGAGTTCCCGTACTCTCTCGCAGCATTAATCGCTACTATTACATCACGTTTATATGAATTTTTATATAAATTAATATTACAGTGAATCTTTTTAGCTGTAACATTCATGTTATCTGAATATTTTATATAGTGTATACATAGTATGTGACAACGAAAT
The DNA here is from genome assembly GCF_019279795.1 of Protopterus annectens. Taxonomy (NCBI): domain Eukaryota; kingdom Metazoa; phylum Chordata; order Ceratodontiformes; family Protopteridae; genus Protopterus; species Protopterus annectens. The sequence goes on from NC_056729.1 coordinate 1,285,291,956, forward strand.
ATTATGTGTTATACTGACTTTTTTCTCTGTTTCTATCCTTTACTAAATAAAAGGTATGCTGTATACATTATGCACTGCCAGAGAGCTCAGTATTATTTCTAGGAGATCTAGACTTACATTTCATAATCTCAGATTTTAGCTACATACTGTCTGCCCTTATAATTCCCTATATAATGTTTGCTGTCATTTGCTTTTATATTTTAAGGAGTTTATGCTATGTGCACTGCATTCTGCTTTCTGCTTCATATTTTGTCTGTTGCTTTTTTAAGGCTTCCACTGCAAATGTGTGAGAAACTGGATAGAAGATGTACTCAACAAAATGTAAATAAATAAATACATAAATGCTTGAATAATTAAACTAACTTAGCAGGACAAATGGCATTTAGCACAAATCTCAAGCTGCATAGCAGGCAGTACTGAGAAGCCTGAAAACATTGCATCAGGTGTAGGTTTCCTCAGTCAAATCCTGTTTCTTTTTATGTTCCTCTAGTTTCCAGCAAAGTCTGCCTCATGAGTCATTCTTTTATCTACTCCCAGTCGCTGAGTATATATCTGGGGGAGGGTACTGTTTGGAGGTCAAGGCAACAAATTGTTTTTACCTCTGAGGAATGAGATGGGGACATCTTATGCCACTGCAACTGATTTATCATAAAAATGATGATATGTCTGATATGTACATACATCTGGAGGCACTGCTTTGGGAACAATGCAAGCCATGCAGCTCCATCAGAATATGCTGAAAAACTAAAATTACTTATGAAGCAGAAATTGCAATGTCACATGACATGCAAGGGAATGCAGGGTCATGTCATCTACTATAAAATTTCATTGTGACTAGGTCTTGCTGTCTGACCTACTATAAAATGGTACCACACTTGAAATGGTGGCTTGTTTGGTATGTACAGAAAACTCTCAGTTAACTGGCACCCATGGGGATTGGTAGATGCCGGATAACTGTAGTTTCTGGTTGCTTGAGAGTTAATATTAAAAATAGGTCTGACTAATACTGCAACTTATACTGTTTGTTTGGTTTGACTTGTTCTCAGTATTGGGAGAGAGGAAATTTATTCCTATCTTCCTTTTTACAATTCTAAAACTCTAAAAATGTAAGGTATGTTTTTGAGGGGGGGAACAGAAAGTGTAGCACATTGAAAATTGTACTGTATTCCTTCAATAGTTTTTATATATATATATATATATATATATATATATATATATATATATTATGTATATGAAATATGTATCCTATCTAACTCTATGTCATTATACTGCCTACCGTCCTTGCTAATATGTTATTAATGTTACATTTGTAGTAATCTCAGAAATAGTAATGGCAGTCTTGTACTTGTATGTAAATAGCCTATGTTTTTGTTAAGTTCTTTCAGCTCATTTACTGTACCTAATTATCAATGTAACTCTGTTGGAGCTTTTCTCCCCGGGCCTCCGCTGAAAAAGGACATGTATCCAGTCGGACCATCCTGGTTAACAAATGTAAAATAAAATAAATAAAATAAAATAAATAATAATAAATAAATTTTTTTTTGCCGGTTGCTTGACAGTGCAGCTTGCTTGAGTTCCAGTTAACTGAGAGTTTACTGTAGTACCATTTCGTAATTTTAGTGGGGCTATTAAATTAAGGATAAGAAAGACAGTTGCTGACAGAAGGAAATTGTGGTATATGGCAAATGCACAAATGCACAGTATGTTAGTTTGTATAGAAGAGAAGAGGTCCAGTTCTACATTGGCCCAGATTTATTCCAATGGATTTGTGAGGAAGCGGGAAGAAAATGAAACAAAGCTGTAATCTGCATCTCCCTGTTTCACTAACAAGCAGAGAAGTGGCAGCAGGGGACATACAAACCAAAGATTCAGGTCTGAAAATCAGGTTGGGGGTATGAGATGAAGCCCCCTACTGTGAGTTCTAACATCCATTGGCTGTGTGCCTCAGTAGGAAAAGGCAGATTTTATGGAGGGGAGTCAGAGAGCACTAAAATTAAAACTATAGCAAGTATTGTAAATCACGAAGAACAACATGAAAATGTATTACTCAGCACTGGAAACATTCAATAATGCATGCATATCTAAAGGTGCATTTATTTGGATGATTAGAACTATCAAGTAATCTTAACTGAAATCATTGTCTTATTTGCAGTTTTCATAACAACAGAGCTGAGAGGCTAAAATCAACAACACTGAAAAGAAAAGCACTCTAAATACAGAGTAAAATTATAGCACAACAGCATGTGCTGTGCTTAATAACAGCAATGTCAGTGTATAAAACTCTATAATGCTAGAAAACATATTTTAGTTTTGCATTTAAAACTTCCCTTCTACAGTTGACTATATAGTCCAGATGATCGAACATACCAATGTAATAACTTGATTTCTTTTACTGAGCTGTGTACGGTATTTTCTAACCATGCAAATGTCATTTCAGACTCGCTAGAATATAATCCAGTAGAAGAAAAGCTGCCAGTGACATTACAAGTGTCCTTTTCTATTGTGGAATGCTAAGGTCAAAAACATATCTAAGGAACTGAATCATATACCATTACTGAATTTCATCATTTCTTCCAGCTGTAGCATTTTACTTTTAAATTGCACTTTTTCTGACCATATTTAGCAGGTAATACTAAATCACTCATGGGAAACTCTAAAATGCACAGACCTGCTGATTTATTAATAAAGGATAATAAAAGGTGAATTATTTTTCTATTAGAGAGCTGCTTTGAAAATGTCTTGTTATTTAGTGAAAAATGAAGGCTATGCCCTTTTTCATTATAACAATGTGCTGTGCCTTGTAATGGAGGCACAGAAAAGAACCTGTGCTAGAAGCTATGCAATTGCCAAAAGGGCTTAAAAGTGCTGTACAAAGAAATGTTACATCAAATCTGAAAAAATCATTTATCAATCTACTCAACATTATAATAACAGAGAACGATTCTTGGTCACTGCAACCGTTTATTTAAAAAGTTTTGATTTTTATATTGTCTTAGTTTGTATTTAACTTCTATTTTCTAGAGCCCCATTGTTACATTTTCCTTCTTTTGTTGCTCACATTAATGCTCAATGTTAATGAAACACATTAAAATCCAAAAAATGAAATCCAAATCCACCAAAACCACTAGAGCAAGCGACTTAAACCTTAGCATGGACATAAATAGAACGTGCTGGAGGGATAGATTTATCACTCAGAGACTCCCTATGCTGTGGAATAAAATCCCGGTCCATGTGAGGCAGAGCACCTCGCTGGCTCTGTTCAAGAGAAATCTTGACCTGTGGATGGGAGATCGTAGGTTTACCCCGGGAATCATCTCTGTGTCACTGCTGGGCAGAGGCACAACAAACTAATGGGCACAGTATTTTTTCATATAAGGGGTGGCGTAAGCCACAAAAATTTGGGCTAGGCTTATAAATGCCTTAGGGCAGATAGCCTGGTATAAACCTATGAACCTATGAACCTATTAAGCAACAAATCTAGCTCTGAAGGGAAGTTTCTGGGTTCTAATCCCATTTAGGGAATGCAGTCATATTGAAAAGTTGTGACCCAAATGTTGCATGAGATAGTGCAGAGCTAACAGACAACACAGTTCAGTAAAATATATGTTAAAGCATGGTCTCTTTCACCCATTTTGTAGTTAGTGATATCTTGCAGTGTGTCGTTATAGAAAAAGAAAACAAGATTCTTATGTTGCTTTTCAGAAAAGGTCAGGGAATGTACCAGATATACTGGTCAGAGGTGCTTTTAATTAAAAAGAGTGCCACATGAACTGAGTCCAGAATGGTTTGGTGAAATTGTGCAAAAACACAGCTCCCTCAATGACATTGATACTAGTTTGGTTCGCGGGTTCATGGACATAGTTTTGAACAACTATCAGTCTTTTGATGGAGAGTATTATAAACAGCAGCTCTTACTAGCTATGGGGACTGTGTGTACCCCTGTATTTGCTAATGCAGTGCTACTAAGACGAAAGCTTGAAATATTGTTCAAATTCCCTTTATTTGCAAAGTGTGTTGGCTATTTTTGTACTTTGATGATCTATTATTATATAGGAAGGTACAGTAAGTAGATGACTTGGAGGAGTTTATTGATCAGCTGCAAACAGTATTTCATTTTTGAAATTTACTTACAATTCAAACAAGAAATGTATTAACTACCTTGATATTGAGAACTGGAAGTGACATTGGGGGGGGGGGGTTCATGACACAGATATACAGAAAAGCTACATTCTGCAATACATTCCTTTCTTTCTCAAGGTGTCACCCCCTTTCATCAGAAGAAGGGGTTGTAAAAAGCCAGTGTATTAGAATCTCCCACCTGACCTCTGATTATTCTATTTGTTTACAATTAAATAAATTGAGGTCAATGTTTTTGGACCGTGGCTACCCAGCTTCCCTTCTTGACAAGATACATGAAGAGGTTTGGGCAGAGAGAAATAACAAATATGTGCCCATTAGGTTTCACTAGACAATGTTGAAATACTGAAATGTCAAATTTCAGTATTGTGAGACTGAATAGTCCAATCCGCTGTCGTGGTGTCACGTTTGTGACATGCGGTGCGGTTTGTGGATTTAGCTAGAGATTCAGGTAAGTGGTGTTTATGTAAGGGCATTGGGTAAGGATTTTAGTGTGTGTGAGTGTGTGTAGCGGTGATCTTTGTGTGTTTGTGTGTTTAGTGTGACCTCGGAGTTAGTATATATAAGTAGGGGGTGTAGGGGGTGCAGCCCCCCCACATGGAGGGTGCAGGGTGGCTTGCCCTCCTGCTTATAGGTAGGGTAGGTGTGTGTTGTATGTTATGTTGTGTTTGTGTGTGTTGTTTTGTTTGTTGTAGTGTAGTTAAGTAGGTGTATGTGTACTTGTGTGGTGGTGTGTGTGTGTATGGTCACGATTGTGGTTTTGTGGCTGTGGGTTTTCAGGTATGTGGAATTTTGACTATAGAGCCTCAAAATACTGAAATTCGACTTTTCAGTATTTCGAGATTGTCTAGTGAATCTGCCCATTATCCAGAATGGGCTTCAACAGTTGAACAACAAGGAGAAGGATGCACAAAATTATATGGATTTCAACACTATACACTTGATGCAAAAGAAATAGAGAACATTTTGTGGAAAAATTGGTTTCTTTTGCAATGTGATAATGAGACCAAATTATATTTCATGGGATCCCCCTCCTTTACTAATAAAACAAACCTAATATTAAATGCATCTCTGAGAAGCCTGTTTGTTCTAACAAGGGTCTTGCGTCCACAAGGAAATGTGGGTGCTGTCATCACTGCCCACACATAGACCTATGCTATAAGAGCTCCTTGTTGAATAAAATAAAGACAACTAACACCAGTGGTACATACAACTGTTTATTCAAAAGGGTTGTATACCTGTCATCATGCGCATCCTGTTTGGCCTTCTACATAGGCAAGGCTAAAAATGTCTTAAATAAAATAATATACCAACATATTTATAGCATTAAGCATAAAGATAACAAAAGTGCATTAGCCAGGCATTCCATTGCCTGTAAGGCATTAGTTCCTGTTTTTTTTTGTTTTGGGACAGGTGCAAGTAACTGCATTTGCAGGTGAATGGCAAAATAAACATTTACACTTTGAAATGTTTTACCAATTTTTCAGCCAACTTTCCCAGCCTTAATGACAATATTTCTATTGCCAATGAACTTAAAAGAAGGGCTAGAAATTTGTGGCTTGTTGATGCTTTAAAGTACACACCTGGTCTACACTTGTATTTTTTTATTTTTTTTTTTTATTTATCATTTGTTGACCGGGAAAGTCCGACTAGGTTCCACAGAGCCTGTTTTCTTCGGAGGCCCGGGGAGAAATGATCCAGATGCATGTCTTTGGAATTTTTCTCTTTATATTTTTAATCTGCATGGAAAGAGTACACTATGCATACCTTTTATGTTTTGTATGCCTTTTTAAGGCTGTTCCTTTCATTCTTTTCTTGATGTTAGAAATCTTTATACTGAATTGGTTGCTCCTTCGGGGTGTGTCCTTTTCATTCATTTTAAAGGTTCAGTACTAGGTTTTACTCATGGATCTCATGATGGCTTAAATGCGAGATGAAAGAGCTTAACTGTGCTGTTTGGTCTAATAAAGTGTCCTTTTGCTTTGAAATTAAGGTTACTAACATACTAGTCATTTTCTATTCTATGACTCCATGAAGAGAAAAATAACATGAGGAAAGATTGGAAATATGTGATGTTTAATTGCTAGCTACCTGGGAGAAAAAGCCATTATAACTGATGGATTGATATATATGTGTGATATTGCATGCTGTCATCTTACCACATTATGACTGAGAGCTTTTCTTACACTGTTCTGTTTTTCTCTTTATCTCAGTTCATCCCATATCCATCTGTCTACAGCCCAGTTTCATTTAAAAAGAAAATGCAACCCTGCTTTTTTCCGATACCGCAGTTGTCTCATCTGATAGCTAACAACCAGGAATTCAATTGGGCATAACAAAAGTTTTGAAAGTTTCATTGTGTAGGTTAAATGGTATGTTTTTCCTTTAAACTTTTAGCAAGCAATCACTCTTGTGTTTATTTTTTATCAGAGTGAATGCCTCCTGGGTGAGCAGCAAGGAACACTGTTCCCTCCTCATTTACAAAGACCATTTCTTATTAGGCTATACAATCCTTGCTACAAAGGGTGTTACTATACAAACGTTGTACTAAAACCTCTAAGACTCCATCAATCATTTTGCTAACGTATTATAAACAGTCTAAACCCATTTTAAAAGTAAGCATATTCAAAACTTGAAACAGTAAAGTACATAAGAAGCCAACTGGTACATTACTGATAATTTGTGGCACAGTACGTGGCTCCGATTGGCTCAACCAGCTCTGTTCACCCTCGCTATGCTCAGGTTCACTCTGATCCCCTACCCCACCCCATTTCCACCCACCCCCACTTCAAAGACCTTTATAGTTAAACAAGCCAAGCCCCTTAGCACCGCCAAACAATTCAAATGCATCCTCCTAGACACACCCATCACTACCACCACACCTGTTAAGCTATCCCACTCTAATTCCTACAATTTCATATAGCTCCTGTTCCCCAATTAAAACTTTTTACTACATCCCCACCCAACACCACATTACAACCAAGTCTAATTAACTCTGATTCCAATTACCACATCTATCCCAAGACAACCCTTAAACACAAAATGCTACCATTGCAAGGTTTACTAATAGGATTTCTCCTCATTGTAACTCACGCCACTGCCTATCATCAAAGCATGAACCCCAAGCTAATAATACAATCACCCACCAACCCAACCCCTCCAGAAAGTGTGCTATACATACTACTAATTGCACCTTCTTTATACAACCCATCACACATGGACATGTCCCCATTTATAATTCCCCACTACCATGCAATAGCCCATATCTCCCTGCAATATGACAAATTCATCAATAAATGCATATTGGTTATTATCCACACAGCATCTAAACTAATACTAGGTGGCTATATACACCAAAATCCTGGCACAATGTCTAACCTCAACATCACCACCAACCAAGCAACACACATAATATACTCTCCCAGAAAATAATCAGACCTCTTTATTCTCAATACTAACATAAGAAGCATGCTTAACAAAACAGGAGAACTACACGCAGCTCTGTCACTATACTCCCCTGACAGTGTAGTTCTTACTGAGACCTGGCTAAAGCCACATAATAAGGATAAAGAATTACTTTCTCCAGGCTATAATATTCTCAGAAAAGACAGAATACATAAAAGATGTGGAGGTATCACCCTGCTTTTTAAAAACAACCTTACTATAGACATTATACACATTCACTTCTCTACTGTCAACAATGCAGAGGCTCTATACGCCAAAATAAAATCAATTAAAAAAACAGCTAAACATTATTGGTGCATATATTCCCCACAGGAATAATGTTAATACAGTAGAATCTATCTTCCACTGGGCAATGCATACCCTCTGCTAAGAAACAATTATACTAGGGGATTTTAACATAGACTGGTCTACCTGCAACCCCCACCCCCCCAAGCCACATAAACCTTCGTGGCTTTTTATCAATTAAATCATACTTTCAACAGAACAGATAAAACAACCAAGAAAGAGTCAATAATGTATTGGATCCTTACAAACTGTCCTTACCTATCACACTACTTTGGTTCCCTCCCTGACACCTTTAGCAACAACCTCCCTACATTAGTACTCAGACAACAAGTTAAACAAGGAAAAACAACCTCCCTTGAACAGATTGATTATACAAAAAAATTCAAACATCAAGACCTCATAACTGCTCTAACTCACTGTAATTGGACACCTCTCTCAAATCTCACCCTTGACAATGCCATAGATTACTTTAATTCTACTTTCCTGAACATAATAAATCAGCTCACTCCTACCAGAATAGTAAGAACAAAGTCCATCTATGCCCCCCCGGTTCAACAAAAGTACTCAAATTCTCCTAAAACATAGAGATAAGGCATGGGAAGCATGGCTTTACAACAAAACTAATACAAACAGACAGATATACCTTGAATTAAGAAAAAAGGCCAAAAAACAAATGGAAAAGAAAAATCATTACTCAGACATCCAAACAAAACACAAATCTAACCCTCAAAAATTCTGGGCAGCCATCAATAAAAGCCTACAACCAGGGAAAACCAGTACTCCACCCCCAAATGTCGATACCACCACAGACGATACTGCCACTTCCCAAATCCATTCTAGCCTCACAAACCTCACAAACACCTGTTCCCCCACAACATATCCTAATCCCAATGCCTAAACAACAGAGCAAAACAGCTTCTCTCAAGAACCAGTACCCTATATTCTGGGCAGCCATCAATAAAAGCCTACAAACAGGGAAAATCAGTACTCCACCCCCAAACGTCGATACCACCACAGACTATACTGCCGCTCCCCAAATCCATTCTAGCCTCACAAACCTCACAAACACCTGTTCTCCCACAACATACCCTAGTCCCAATGCCTAAACAACAGAGCAAAACAACTTCTCTCAAGAACCAGTACCAGCCAAAACAATTTATAACTACATGACAAAACTTAAACTCACAACCCTAGCAAATGATAAAATCCCAGCGGAATACTTCAAAGTCACAGCCAAGGCCATTTCTTACCCTGTCTCCGTACTAATAAATAGGTCAATCACTGAACAAAGCATGCCAACCCTCTGGAAAATTTCAGACATAATACTGCTTCATAAAGGTGTCAACTCAACCAAGCTATCTTATTGCCGACCAATCACCATACAATCTCCAGCTAAAAATTCTACAGAAATGCATACATTCCCAAATCCTAAACTATCACTTAATTAATAATCTCCTGGCCTGCACGCAGAATGGTTGTGGACCCAATCATAGCACCACCACGGCTCTTGTTAGCTTTTCCAACACTGTAAATCAACAACATAATAACAGTAACCTGGTCTCCACTATCTTTCTTGATCTTTCTTGATCTCTCCAAAGCATTCCACACCATCTCCCATTCCAAACTCCTAACTGTACTCTATTATGGTTGAAAACATATCTATCAAGCCTTAAAATGGCAAAACTCTCTATCTTATCTCCTCCAAGTAATCTTAGATGTCGCACAAGGATCCCTGGACCTCTCCTGTTCACAATATTTACCAATGACTTTCACAAAGTCACCCTCCATGCTAATCTGGCCAGTATGCCGATGACTCCACGCTAATCTGCTTAGCCCCTTCTCTTCAACTTCTGCAGAAAATTACCCAAGAATGGGTTACTGCCATAGAAACATGATTATCCAACTCACAACTAATACTTAACTTTAAAAAAGACAACTAATGCTATTTCATTCTTCAAAAGCCACAGACCCCATTCCTCCATTTAAAATAATATCCTCAAACAATACCCCCATCTCACCAGTCTCGCAAACCAAACTATCAGGAAGCAGAATGCCCACCTAGTAGTCAAGTAACACATTTCAAAGCAATAAGCAGGAAGCCCAGACTGATACGGCAGCAGTAGAGCAAAACTGTAAATATAAGGTGCTGCTACTTTACATGGTATGGAAATTAATGGTTCAACATTCTAAAATGTAAAGACATAATGTATTCTATTTTTTCTTACACAAACTAGTCAAAATGTATCTTTGATGTTGACATCAATGTTGTTTTAGTAACACTTGAGGCGTACAATCTTTATTTTTTACATGACTAGATTTTGTTCTGAGGAAAGGAAGAGAACAAGTTAGGATGCTTTGGTCATGAGAAGTCACATTTATGTTTGTGATTAAATTATTAGGTGCCAGACTGAAGAAAACGCATTCCTGTGACACATAACTCCTTATTTTAAAGCATGATCTAAACTGCTTAGAAGTATTGCTAGGTCCACAGTAACAACAGCTTTGGCAATATCATTTCTATTAACATTACTTGAAATTGATTAATAAACCACTGGTGGGGAAGCAATCCTACTGGGATAAGATGCAGAACAGACTATGATGTTATTGATGAAACTGAGAACTTCAGATTGTAGTATATAAGAATATAACTACAATAATTGCAATCCATGTTCATAGATATCTGAAACTAACATTATAAACGGGTGTTAGTTACTTCAGTGTTTGCATATATTAATACGACTACCATTTTTTCAAGTTCCCTTGTGCAATTGACTACACTCCCTTTCTTTTCTTTATGTTTGAAGTTAAGGACTGCTTTGGGTTGGCAAGCAAAACAGTAATGAGAACAATAATAATATTCCTTTTCTTTTCTACCCTTGACATTTATCAAGCAGTGTTTAAAGTGCACTGGTTAACTACTGAAGCATCTATGTTTTACAATTAATTTCATTCCCAGTTATACATCTAATGTTAAAGCTGTGTTTTTGCAAAAAAAAAAAAAAAAAAATAATAAAAAAAAATAAGACTTCGAGTGTTGTTTGATTTTTAGTTTCACTTGTTACTCAGTTTTTCTCTATAACCACACCAAAATATGACTTCATATTAAGCGTTAGACACTGATTTACATACAAAAGCATTCTGGGTACAAAAAAAAATACTGTTTTAGAGTAACAGCTTCTTACTTACATTGCATCTTTTCTTGTACAATCTGGTTAATTGCCTTTGCAGGAAGTAAGAAACTCATAATTACGCAGTCAGCACTGCAGTATGCTACCTACACATTTGTTTCAGTAGAGGAGCATTGTGGTTCCTTCTCTCATGATGCCAAAGAAATGGGATTTCAGCTTTAATGAAATTTTCAGGAAGATACCCTTATCCACAAAATAAAACACAAAATCAACACTCTTATTGCATCAAAACTTGTATTCCCTTGTATTGTATTATATATGATAACTGGGTTATATTCAACTCCAAGGTTTTGTTGCTTAGACTTGTTACAGAATGTGACCAATACACTTAAAAAGTTAACACAGTTCTCTTTTGGGATATTATGCAATAATATCACTTTTGTCATGGCAAAATTTTGGTTTAACTATTTTATGCAAGTGTTCTTGGAGCAGTGCTACTGATATTGCACTACAGAAGGTCATGGGGACAATACTTCTTCAGATTAGCTTAGATTAGAACAACGCTATTCTTTTAAGTCATTACAACAAGGCTAACACAGCCATCAAAAATATTGAGGACAAGCTAAATCAGTTTTATGTCATGACTACAAAATACATTGTTTTACTTCTGCACAACAGTACATAAAAAAGGTTACGGCAGAATTCAAAATCTTTCATTTGGAGACAAAATTCCAAACAAACCCATTACAAGGGACAACCCAGTGCTGCCCTTACAATTGTAATAATGTCTGTGGTTACTGCATCTCAGAGATAGGGAAATTTCCTCTGCCATGGCTTCCATCCACTGAGGACATATCTTACAATTAATTTATCGTTTCATTAATAAAATTCTCAATGGAAACCAATGTGTGTGTGTGTGTGTGTGTGTGTGTGTGTGTGTGTGTGTGTGTGTGTGTGTGTGTGTGTGTGTGTGTGTGTGTGTGTGTGTGTGTGTGTGTGTGTGTGTGTGTGTGTGTGTGTGTGTGTGTGTGTGTGTGTGTATGTGTGTGTGTGTGTGTGTGTGTGTGTGTGTGTCTGTGTGTGTGTGTGAGTGTGTGTGTGTGTGTGTGTGTGCGTGTGTGTGTACATATCACATATATATTTGCATATGGATGTACTTTGAAACACTGACATACAAAATTATTGACTGTAAAGGCATGGATCAAAAAGGATGTAAATATGTAACATCAAAAAACATAATAATATTTTTCCAGGGCAGGGCAAGCCACCTCTGAACCTCCCATGTGGAGGGCTGCAACCCCCTAAATCCTCTGATAATTACATATATCAAATCTGCCATCACTTTACATTGGGGAAAGGGCACAGTCCCTGTTCCCAACTGTTCTTCCCTATTGCATGTCCACAGCTAGTTGCATTTGGCTTTGTTGGCCTGAATCTGTCCATAAAACTTAAAAGGAAAAAGGAAACTGTCATGGATATTCAGAAGCCATATAGCTGAAACACTTCATGTCCTTAAGGGATATATTACTCCTTGGGCCTCTATTACAAGAGGTTTAAGGTATCACACAGTGAAAACTCATGTTTCTATAATTTTTACTAATCTGTTCCCTACTGTTCATGATTTCACATGAATTTAAGACTAGCAAAAGTGATCATATGAGTTTCAGTCACTTCTGCCAGAAAAAAATAAATGTTCAGCATGATGTTCAGTTATATGGATATTTTCCATAGATATATGCATGCATACATACATACACACATTATATATAGCCATCTGCCTATGCAAACAGCATTAGATGCAAAATAAATTCACTACATCTGTGTAAGATAACATGCTGATTTATGGGCACCATCTTCAGCTCTAGACAGCACTTTTATGGTGCCATAATGACAACATACTTTGCCAGAGTTATTTTATGCATGAAGTGCTCTGGTAGATTGAAAAGTGTGAGTGATATGGGGACCTACTACTGGTTACCACAGTGATAGCTTCATAATTACTTTCAGGTATAGACTTCTTGCATATAATTGCCCATTTTAAGGAGGTTATTTCTTCACAGTTTTCTTTATAAGAGATTCTTGCATTGATAAACTTCTTATAGACATTATGTAATGGAGTTGCTACCCTATCCTGCTTCCTCTAACCTTTTCAGTAAGAAGTACTAGATTCAATAAAAAGTAAAATTGTTTAGAAATGGGCCAGAGAATAATTCGTCATCTATTGTTGAAGAAATCATATCAGCAGCCAACTAAATGCCATACATGCCATGCCATATACATTACTAAAATGTTTAATTTACTTTATGAAATTAATTACAATAGAACAGAAGAAATAATACCAGCACATTCTCTATGATTTTCCATTGTTTTATTGAAATTTTCCCATGTCTGTCTAGTGCACTAAGTGGTCTAAATGATTTATTTTTCTTAAGACTACCATTTCAGAGCTTTTTTGTGAGTGTGTGTGTGTGTGTGTGTGTGTGTGTGTGTGTGTGTGTGTGTGTGTGTGTGTGTGTGTGTGTGTGTGTGTGTGTGTGTGTGTGTGTGTGTGTGTGTGTGTGTGTGTGTGTGTATGTGTGTGTGTGTGTGCATGTCTTAATGTCTGTATCTGTGAGTATAGCAAGAGATGAGAGACAGGTTCTGTATGAAAGCAAAGAAAAATTATTGATCACTTTTAAACAACAGTCAAAAAGCACAGTGCATGCATGTAAAATAAACTTTTTGAAAAGCATTTGGAGGCTTATTTTTGGAGGCAGTCATATATTAAAGATCTACACAATCTGAAAGTGGATGTCTTTGAAGAGTTGGGGAAGAAGGCTGTGTACAAAAGCAATCGACATAAACAAAAAATGTCTATATCTGTGGGTGCAGAGTCAGGCTGTGTGTAAAAGCAATGGTCATTGCATTTAGTTGAGCAGTTTGAGATGCTTTGGTTAATCCATGCATTATTCCAAATGAATCATTAATGCTTAAGATTAAGGCGGCATTTTTATTAAGTTCTTAAAGGAACACATAATTAGCTCAATGAATGGGGTTGTAAAGATTGGGTGAAGATAGATGAAGGCTGCCAGCCTAGCCAGATAGAATTTTGGAGATAATTCTGTCATCTGTAAATATTAATGTAAAACACAGGCTTGTTGTCTTAAATGGTAAATATAGTGTTACATGGGGAACTGGAAAGAAATGTAACAACTGTGCACTCTACTGACCAAGTAAAACATGTTGTGACCCTTTGATATTAAAACTCGGAGCCAGTAAGTCTAGAGTGAGGCCTCCTGCCTATTGTTTTAAGGCCAGAGTTAATGGCCAGAATTTGCATATATAAATGTCCTTTATTGCTCTGGTTTCTGCCCAGAGATGAAGAATGTAAATGTAATTTCTGTTATCTGGGAACCCAGGGAAGTGAAAGAATGATGTAATGTGAACCAGGAATGTGATTTTAAAAACAGAGAGAATCAGAGAGCAATACATATTTTTATCTTGACCATCCAACTCATCATCACTGTCTTGCTCTATATGTAAGTTTAGCTTAGACTTGTGTTTTCTTTTAGAAATAGCTAGAAACTTGAAAGATTAGACTAAGTGTTTTTCTGTGATGTCTGAACTGTACTACTGAATTATTTTAAGTATTTCTCTATGATCTCTGAACTCTTGACTAGCACTGTGTAGTAAAAAGTATTGTATTGTCCTTTGACTATTTGTTATTAAATATTTTAACACTTTCAAATGTGGCTGTTTTTGTAAAGATAAGTTAAGCTCTTTGGAGTACTTGCATGCCTTTGGTAAATTGTACAAAGCCACTTCAATACCTTTAGCCCTGGGCTATACTACCAATTGGATAATAATATTGTACAGTAATAATTGGATGCCCTTTTAAGGGCCTTTGAGTAGCTGATAAATATTAGTGGGTGGTTGCAGCTGGTACTACCGTATAGTCTGGGAAAAATGGACACAGTTGGAGAACCTGTGCCAGCCTTCCCCAGGTGTGTCTGTGTGGTTGTATAAACTCTTCTCAAAGTGTGTGTGTGTGTGTGTGTGTGTGTGTGTGTGTGTGTGTGTGTGTGTGTGTGTGTGTGTGTGTGTGTGTGTGTGTCAGCTACTTGGGCAGGGACATGAAGCACTGGTTGAACAGAGAGGGTGCTGGAGGTTTTAGCTTGCCCACTAGGCTGAGATCTGGACCCTATAACTGTGGCAGTGGAGAGTCTTATAGGGGACCTGGAGAACAAGGTAGTGACCAGCCCCGGACTGACTGTGATTTCTGTGTGCTCTTAAGGGAAATTGCACTTTACTGTGTGTATTTGTTATCCTTTCCTCCTATAACAAACCCTTTCCTACTGTGGAGCCATGGTGGAGCAGCGGTAGCATTGTCACCTCACAGCAAGAGGTTCTCTCGTTCAATTATCAGCTGGAGCGCCTGCTGTGTGGAGTCTGCATGTCCTCCCTACGGTCAAGTGGCATTCAAAAGACATGCATGAATGGGCGTGCCTTCGATGAAGGTTTGGCATCATGCTGGCACCTCAGCACCATAAAAATCTACTGCCAATCATTAGTCAACCAGATTTCCACTGTGGTGACCCCTAACCAGGAAAGAAGAACAAACAACATTTGTTATCCTTTCCTCCTATATGAGACACCCCTCACTGGTGTTAGTGGTGAAGATTGAGGCTCCTTGATTGCTGGGTCAGGGCACGGGCATCACATATTAATGGTTTGGCAGCAGTGGGATATCCACACCACATATTAATTGGTTGGCAAATACTAATTGGCTTGTAGTGGTGCAGGTAGAGTGAATTCCTGTAGCTTTTGTACAGTGAGCTCTGAAGGTGTTTTGTACTTTATATCAGCCATTCAGTGAATACTCAGATTTCAGATCACAATTGTTTTTTTTTTTCTTTTGTTAGCTTAGTTAGTCAGGGTGAGCAGGCAGCATGTCAGTCAAGGAGTATGGAAAGCTGACAAGGAGCCAAATGAGCCAGGCTAGGGGACTGGTGCATGGAAACCTGACTAAGGCAGACTTGATTGCAGCCTTGGTTACAGCTGCATCAGAAAACAGCAACCAGAAGGACAATCAGACTTGCAATGGAGATATAATACCCTCGGAGAATGGACAGCTCAACTTTTCTGCAGAGGACTTAAAAATCCAACTGGAGCTAAAGAGACTTGAGTTGGAGGCCAGGCATTTGGAATTAGAAGCAGCTGAGAGAGTAAGATGTCTAGAGAGTGAGGACAAGGAGAAACTGCGATGTTTGCAAGCTGAGGAGAATGAGAAACCGCTACACTTGGAAGCTGAGGAAAAGAAGAGGCAAAGGAAGCATGAGAAAGAGATGATGACTTTTTGCTAGAGTCATGGAGGTAATGGGGAAGGGAGTAACTGAACCCCAGAAGCACAAAAGGTCAGTACATTTTTTCCGCAGTTTAAAGAGGGGGATCATTTCAATAGTTTCATTCATATGTTTGAGTGGGTATGTAAACAGTATGGTGTTGAGCCAAGGCTCTGGGTACGGTTTCTGACCCCTTTACTCCATGGTAAAGCTGTAACTGTTTTGTCAAAAATGTCTGATGTTGCATGTTTTGATTATACTGCTGTTAAAAATCACTTGTTAGAATTGTTTAAGCTAACACCTGAAACGTATAGGAAAAAGTTTTGTGAGCATAGACACAAGGCAAATGAAAGTGTGTGTGAATATGTTGCTGAACTGAGCACTTATTTCCATAGGTGGGTTAGTGGATGTCAGGTCACCACTTTTGAAGGGCTGGCAGACTTTTTGGTGAGGGAACAAGTCCTTAGCACTTTGCCTGAGAACATGAGGATCTGGTTAGCTGATAGACAATGTGGTACTTCAGATGAGTTGGGGAAGAAAGGAGACCTATACCTGGCAAGCAGGGCAGCCCTGCACAGGAAACTGACCCCCAGTACTGCTCATGGGTCAAAAGGAACCCATGGTGGGCAGCACAGACTGCCCAACAAAATCTGCCAGTAGCAGGGGAATTCACTAGTCCAGGTACATGTCCAGGAGTTAGGGTTAAATGTTTTGAATGCAACCAGTGGGGCCATGTGGCATACAGGTGTTCACGGAGGCAAGGTGGGGAACAAAAGGTGAGGGAGTCAGTAAGTGGGAAAGACAAAATGCCAATAGTAGGTTGTCTTGAGACAACAAGGGTACAAAACTACCATTCTACATATGTCCTGATAGGGAAGGATTTGGGTGAGGCAGTACCATGTGTTTGTGCAGTTAGGAGACAAGCATGTGAGACTGGTAGCCTGGGGGAGACCCAGACAGACTGCATACTTGCAATCAGGACTGGTGAGATGGTTACTTCAGGGAGGGAGCTACCCTGTACAGTGAGAATGAAGGTGAGCCACAGCTGCTTGGGGGTACTGATTGTCCCTTGGACAGAGTGACTGCAGGTGAGTAGTAGTACCCAGGCTTATGTGAGGCACCACTGTCAGAGGATGCCAGACATCCTGTGGAATGGGAGCTGGGAAGGGTTACAAGGAGAGAGATGAGACAGGCTCAGCTCTCAGACCCTACATTGCAAGGCCTGAGGCAGGTAGCTAGGGAAGCACCTGATTCTCAAGGAAAGGGGGAATCTGTATACTGGGACAAAGGGTTACTATACAGAGAGGGCTAGAAGGTGAGCAAGTACAGCAGTTGGTAGTGCCTACAGCCTACCATCTGGTGCTTCTAGCCATAGCCCATGATATTCCCTTTGCAGGTTGTATGGGCATAAAACGTACAAAGAGGCATACTATACAGAACTTCTATTGGCGTGGAATTTCCAGAGATGTAACAGGGTACTGCAGAACCTGTGAGCAGTGCCAAAAGGTAGGCAAGCCAGGAGACAAGGTGAGAGCTCCTTTGATGCCTTTGCCTGTGATTGAGGAGCCATTTCAGAGGGTAGCTATGGATATTGTGGGTCCTCTGAGTACCCCAAGTTCCAAAGGGAAAAAGTATATCCTAGTGGTAGTGGATTATGCTACACGATACCCTGAGGCATTGGCTTTGTCCTCCATTGAGGCAGAGAAAGTGGCAAATGCTTTGTTAGAGATTTTCAGCAGGGTAGGTTTCCCAAAAAGAAATATTGACGGACAGAGGTGACAATTTCATGTCAGACCTGCTGGCTTATCTGTGGACGTCCTATGGTGTGAAGCACATAAAGACCACCCCTACCATCCCCAGACTAATGGTCTTTTTGAGAGGTTAAACTCTACAATCAAGTCCATATTGCAGGCATTTGTAGATCAGTTTAAAAGGCAGTGGGACAAATATTTCCCCCATCTGTTGTTTGCTTACAGAGAGGTTCCCCAGGAATCCACAGGTTTTTCACACTTTGAGTTGCTGTATGGGCATAGGGTGAGGGGAACTCTAGATTTAATTCGAGATGACTAGGAAGGTGAGTGTGAGTCTCACAAGGAGTCTGTTGTGGCATACATCCTAAACCTAAGGACAAGGCTCAGGGAACTCATGTGTTTGGCCCAGGAGAACCTGGCAGATGCCCAACAGAAAAAGGTGTGGTATGACAGGAATGCTCAAGCTAGAGAGTATGCTGTGGGGCAGCTGGTAATGCTTCTCATTCCTGTCAGAGACAACAAGCAGCAGGCAGCTTGGGAGGGACCCTACAATGTCATAAGAAAGGTAAGTGATGTTAACTATATGGTGGAACTGCTAGGCAGACGGCAGGGGCACAAACTGTACCATGTTAACATGATGAAACCTTACCATGATAGGGAGGCCCTTGTGCTGAGCATTTGCAGTGGATTGCAGGAGGAGTCTGAGGAAAATCTGGGGACTGATCCCCTCAGTGAGGCTTGGGCTGACACCTCAGTGGAAGGGGTAGCAATGTCCCAGCAGCTATCTCCTACCCAGGTTCAAGAAATCTGAGCAGTGTTGCAGGAATTTGGGGACATGTTCACTGGGAAACCAGGGTGCACCCACCTGGGGCAGCACCAGGTGGATACAGAACTCCAAAGGCCTATTAGGCAGGCCCCTTATAGAGTGCCTGAGAGAGTCAAACAGACTCTGAGGGAGGAGGTACAGGAGATGTTGGAACTAGGAGTGATTCAAGAGTCCAACAGTTCCTGGGCCTCCCCAGTGGTGCTGGTGCCAAAGAGGGATGGCAGCACCAGGTTCTGTGTGGACTACAGAAAATTAAATAGTCACACAGAGTCAGATGCTTACCCCATGCCTAGGACAGATGAGGCCCTAGAGCAGCTGGGTGGGGCTAAGTATCTTACAACTATCAATCTTACCAAGGGTTACTGGCAGGTGCCCTTGACTCACAGTGCTAGAGAGAAGTCAGCCTTTGTGACTCTTTTTGACTTGTATGAGTTCAAAACGATGCCCTTTGGGATGAAAAATGCCCCATCGACTTTCCTGAGGCTGGAAGATCATATCGTAGCAGGAGCAGGAGGGTTTGCCCTTGCTTACCTTGATGATATTGCCATCTACAGCCATTCCAAGCAAGAGCACCTTCAACATGTCAGGGAGGTGCTGGGCAGACTACAGAGGGCAGGGTTGACCATTAAGATGAGCGAATGTCAGGTGGGTATGGCAGATGTCTTCTACCTACGACATAGAGTGGGTAGTGGTAAGATAAGACTAGAACCTGCCAAAGTGGAAACCATTCAGGCATGGCTTGCACCTGTTACCAAAAAGCAAGTCAGGGCATTTTAGGGACAGCAGGGTACAACAGAAAGTTCATCCCCAGTTATAGTACATAGCTGCTCCCCTCACAGACTTGACAAGGAAGAACAGGACAGATAAGGTAGTGTGGACCCCAGCATGTGAGCAGGCATTCCAGAAGCTAAAAGAAGCTTTGGGAGGACCCCCTGTTAGCCAGTCCAGATTACAGCAAAGATGTTGTTGTGCAGGTGGATGCTTTGAACCATGGGGTGGGGGCTGTACTTAGCCAGATTTCTTCAGAGGGAGAAGAGCACCCAGTGGTGTATCTAAGTCATAGGCTCCAACCCAGGGAGGAATGCTATGCAGCTGTAGAGAAGGAATGTCTAGCCATAGTGTGGGCACTGCAGAAACTTCAGCCTTATCTGTATGGAAGGAAATTCACTGTTATGACAGATCACAACCCTCTAACATGATTAAACAGAGCCAGCAAGCAAAACGCCAAGTTGATAAGATGGAGCCCAGGTTTGCAAGCATATGACATGTCCATGCAGTGGGATTAGCAATGCCAATGCAGATGGGATTTCAAGACAGGGAATGAGGTAAGGTATACTCATATAGACCTAACTCCCTCAAGCAGCATTTCTCAAGGGTCACTTGAAAAAACTAGCTTGAGTTCTCCGGGGGGGAGGGGTATGTGAAGATTGGGTGAACACAGATGAAGGCTGACAGCCTAGCCAGTTAGAAATTTGGAGATAATTCTATCATCTGTAAATATTAGTGTAAACTACAGGCTTGTTGTCTTAAATGGTAAAAATAGTGTTACATGTGGAAGTAGAAAAAAATGTAACAACAGTGCACTCTACTGACCAAGTAAATCATGTTGTGACCCGTTGATGTTAAAACTTGGAGGCAGTAAGTCTAGAGTGAGGCAACCTGCCTATTGTTTTAAGGCCAGAGTTAATGGCCAGACTTTGCATGCATAAATGTCCTTTATTGCTCTGGTTTCTGCCCAGAGGTGAAGAATGTAAATGTAGTTTCTATTAGACTGAGAACCTAGGGAAGTGTGAAGAATGATGTAATGTGAACCAGGAATGTGATTTTAAAAACAGTGAGAATCAGACAGCATTAAGCATTTTTGTCTTGACCATCCAACTCACCAGCACTGTCTTGCTGTATATGTTAGTTTATCTTAGACATGTGTTTTCTCTTAGAAATAGCTAGAAACTAGAAAGATTAGACTGTGTTTTTCTGTGATGTCAGAACTGTACTACTTTTTTTCTGTGATCTCTGAACTCTTGACTAGCACTGCATATTAAAAAGTATTGTCTTGTGTTTTGACTATTTGTTATTAAATATTTTTAAACCCTTTCAACTGTGGTTGTTTTTGTAGAGATAATTTAAGCTCTTTAGAGTACTTGCATGCCTTTGGTAAATTGTACAAAGCCACTTCAATAGCTTTAGCCCTGGGCTATACTACCAATTGGATAATAATAGTGCACAGTAATAATTGGATACCCTTTTAAGAGCCTTTGAGTAGCTGATAAATATTAGTGGGTGGCAGCAGCTGGTACTACTGTATAGTCTGGGAAAATGTAGCACAGCTGAAGAACCAGTGCCAGCCTTCCTCAGGAGTGTCTGTGTGGTTGTATAAACTCTTCTCAAAGTGTGTGTGTGTGTGTGTGTGTGTGTGTGTGTGTGTGTGTGTGTGTGTGTGTGTGTGTGTGTGTATGTGTGTGACAGCTACTTGGGCAGGGACACAAAGCACTGGTTAGACAGAGAGGGTGCTGGAGGTTTTAGCTTGCCCGCTAGGCTGAGATCTGGACCCTATAGCTGTGCCATTGGGTAGTCTTATGGGGGACCTGGAGGGCAAGGTAGTGACCAGCCCCGGACTGACTGTGATTTCTGTGTGCTCTTAAGGGGAATTGCACTTTACTGTGTGTATTTGTTATCCTTTTCTCCTATATGAGACACCCCTCACTGGTGTTAGTGGTGAGGATTGAGGCTCCTTGATTGCTGGGCCAGTGCATGGGCCTCACAGGGGAAATCATCAATAGTTTTAATTTTTAATTTAATTTATTCATTTGATAATGCATGCAAGTGAAATGGTCATTAATGACCATTTTTAGTGAGGAATTGGTCTACAAAATAAAGGATAAATGCAACATGTATGAACTCCCAGAGTAGCCAATAAACAAGCATGCTTAGAGAGGTGAAAGGAAACTGCATTTCCAACAGAAAACTCACTGCATGCAATGGGGCAACATGCAAACTCCACGCAAGCAGCAATCAGACACTAAGAGTCAATTCTTAAACCTGAACTTGCATGACAGAGATCATAATCTTTGAGCGAATGTGTTGAAGAGATACAGTCATTTTGGGCTATGCTGTGTAAACAACTTTGATTGATTTTATATCAGAACTCTGTACTCAAGGCTCATTTGGATAAGTACTCATTTGTTCACAGCTCAACATCACCCATAAATGTACCTCCATCTGGAATCTAGTCTTAACTGTCCTTAAGAAAAAATATGACCACTGCACAGCTGTTATATTCCACATGCACTTAAAATCAAAATAGTGCATTTAACCATAAACTAACCAGATTCAATATTAATGGTACATAACCTTATAACTGAGTGGCTTAAGATATGTTTGTCAACTGTAAACCCATCATAAATAAAAGGAAAACTTGAAATTAAAAAAAATGAAATATGTAAATCCACTGCAAGGTTTAATCTATTATTAGCCTAATTCTGGATGATAAGAATAAAGCATCATCCATCAAATTAGAAAGCAAAGTTTTCACTGCATTCGGAAGACAATATTTTTAGTTCCCTCTTTTTTTTTCATTTCTTTCTTCCATTTGCAGCGGTGAACTGCGTACCATTATTTTTCTTTTCTCTGTTAATTAGTGCACTGATGGGTTGACAGAGATTATATTTTGATAATCATTTGCATCTTATCTGTCTCTGTCTCTCTCTCTGTATATATATATATATATCTATATATATCTATATATATATATATATATATATATATATATATATATATATATATATATATATATATATATATATATATATATATAAACAAGTTTTTTATATTTGAATTGTAAAGTATAATGATTTCCTTATTACACTGTAATAATCCAAATACATATACTCAATGCTGAGAGTATTTATTTACATTCTGTTTTCCTCTTTATCAATTTATATGTAATATCTGTTACATCAGTAATGATCATTTCAGTTATGAATTTCAGCTTTCTAGTTACTCCTTTCTTGGTTGCTGTCATTATCAGGCTTACTAACGTCTGTTCATTTTTGTCAGATCTAATAGTTTATGATGGACTAAAAACATGAGCGACTTAGTAAACACTTCAGATTTGGAAGCACATTTCCAATAATGTTTGTGGGTGTAATGTTTACATACATAAAGAGTAGCAGGACTAAAATATATGGTGCTCTGTCCCATATACACCTGGGTCTGCCTGAGGAAACATCTTTCACATTTTTGCTGGCATCAAAGCAATCATTTTAAATTTGCTTGACTTAGTGCCTTAGCTTGGCAACTGGTATACATGTACATGAGTTTTAATTCCAAGATTCTCTCCTTTTCCCAAACTTGTCTCATTGTAACTTCCCCTTTACCTCTCATTTTAAAGACATATTTGTCTGTTTTGTAGACATCTGCACCTCACCTCTAGCCTTTACAAAGAATGATAGTAGTGCATGCTGTGCTCTTCCTAATAATGTATTTAATCCCAGAATGCACAGACTGCTTATTCACCTATGTTAGCAAGCTGTAACTGGCTCTAAAAGTGACCCTGTGAACAGCAGCACTACCCACACAGTTTAATAGCCAAGTACAGAGTGGGCATACAGTGGTAGACCTTTCTTCTATATCACATACCCACCATACCACCACGTGTGCACCTAGGGACAATCTAGAGTCACCAATCCATTTAACATAAGAAGTAGGAGGAAATTGAGATTCTCCAAGAAAACCTAATCCGAACACAGGAAGGACATACATACTCCAGGCAGACGGTGCCCCAGCTGAAAATCAGAGCAGAGGACACCTTGCTGTGAGGTAATAGTGTTACTCTACTGTGCTGCCCTTGCAACATTTAATATTTCTTCAAATTCCAATTTCTGTGAGCTTTGTTAACTAATTTTTGATTGACTTTACTCCAAAAGAACTACCTCAATAATTTCCAGTACTTTCTCTTTTTATAACTTTCCATAGGCTTAAATCTTGATCACTCTGGTTGCAAATATTACTTTATTCAGATTGAAAATATATTAATCCAGAGTTTAAGATACCTGTCATGTAGTATCTGTTTTACACACACTGGTGCCTGTCTCCCCACATAACTGTCTCACCTCTCCTCTCATAGTATGGTCCAAGTGAGAATAACTCAAACTGTTTCTTATTTTTACACTGATTTGCTTCCATGACTGGGATATCAGTCTTGTATTCCAACCCTCATTACAATCTCCCACTATCAAGATGCATACTGCATAATTATCCAGGCATGTTCAGGATATCTTGTGATATCATGTTGCAGACTTGGCTATTAGGTCTTACAAAACAGTTTGGGGAGCATTTTATTTTCCAGGTGTTGCAATATACTTAATAGGGGGCACAGTGAGTTTGGCGGGTTTAGTCCTTGGGTATAGAACTGTGGCAGGGCAGTGTCTGCTTGGTGGAGTGTATTATATTATTAGCAGGACAAACTGACAAACTAAGAAAAAAGTCAACAATAAATAAGGCCTGTGTACATGCCTTCATTGAAGGTTGAACGTCGAGCTGGCACCTCGGCATGCATCAAAATCTACTGCCAATCATTAGCGGACTGGAGTTCCACTGTGGCGAAGCCGAAAGACAACAGCAACAACAACCATGCAAGGGAATAAGACAACCCTATTAGAAAAGTAATAAATAGCTGGATATCAGCTGCAATCTAAAACAAAATCATTTGTATCAACAGAAGCAATGTGACATATTTCTTGTTGCTACATGTCCACATAGATTGCTGATATCATTTGTTTGCCCCATTGAAACAAGACCACTAACAAAAATATTGCTAGGAAATAAGAGGTTAAAAGTTGAATAATTGAATGAAAATGAAATTTTCTGGATGTGGTATCAAGGAGACATGAACTACTATGTGCAATTTGTTATGCATATATTCATAAATAAATGAATTCCAGATTGCCGGTGTGCCACATAAACATAATATAACTTCATTTGTAGAATCAACTGCATTATAGATCTAGTTTGTTACTCACTATGAAGATATGCAATCTTTCTATCCATAAACCATGACTGCTCAAACCATAAAACCCATCTTGTTCTGTTTGTTAACTGGACAGTGCACTGGCCCATCACCACCACAGTTATGGCATTATACATCAGCCGAAATCTTAGATACCACTGGAGTAAAACACCACTGACAATCATACTATGACTCATACATCTTGATTAGAGCACTAAACATTTATCTTGTTAATTTTACAAATGTGCATCATTTAGACTTCTGTAAACATTTAAGAAATCAAAAAAGTAATGATCTTACCATTGCTTAAATCTTGCCAAATAAAAACACTCCAGTTTCCTGCCAAACTTACTGTATATGATTGATAAGACATGACATATTTTTAAGCGACCCTGCGGTGGTGGTGCTGCGGTAGCATTGTCACCTCACAGTAAGACATTGTCCTGTTCGATTCTTAGCTAGAGCGTCTTCTGTGTGGAGACATGCGTGAATGGGTGTACCTTCATTGAAAGTTGTGCATCAGGGCTGGCAACTCGGCACGTAAAAATCTACTGCCAATCATTAGCAGAATGGAGTTCTGCTGTGGTGACCCCTAACCGACAAAAGCCGAAAGACACAACAACAGACTTTTTTTATTCAAAAATGTTGTAAAACATTTAAAGATATTCAATATAACCATTTAGGGCAAATTTTGTACTAGACAACATTCCTGTTTCAATTGTTTGGCAATAATTGCTGTTTATACGATAATTGTCTGTACATAATAGCTTTATTATTTTTTAGAATCAGTATGCATTCTTGACATAAATGTAAGCTAAAACGATTGTAATTGTCTTTAACTGCTCTAGAGTGAATTAGTAACATGCTAAAAAAATAATCATATTTTTTGGACTACAGATTTATATTCATTTATAAGAGGACAACCTACAGAAAGCTTATGTGTGGACTTCTTTAACGGAATGTAGGCTAATACACTTGGGGACTTTTATTCCCTCCCTGCCTAGAAGGCAATGTTTGACCCAGTTCTGTTTGAATGTTTATGCTTGGAGTGTACTGTTGGGAGAGATAACACAACATTGGAAAAACTAATACTAAAAATAAATGGCAATAATACAAAACAGATGACATCTACATCATAAAATGAACACTCCCCTACTATCTGAAGTCAATCAGTGCTCATGTAGATATATATATATCTATATATATATATATATATATATATATATATATATATATATATATAAATGTCTCTCTCTCTCTCTCTCTCTCTCTATATATATATATATATATACCTAAGGGTCTGGGTAAGTTGAATTGTTGTAATGTCAGCAGTTTTCCTGTCGCATTTGGTTTACAGGAAAGCTGACAACACTGGTGAGAGATCACTATAATGTCGGGGTCTGGACTTGGGGAATATGTCCTTTTCCCAGTATTATGCAATATCAGACTTTGTATATATAAGTAGCAGAAGATGTGAAGGTGTAGGGGAGGCTCTATTTTGTTGTTTTTTGTAAACATATTGTTTATGTATTGCTTGCTCTGAGGTTATATCTCAGCATGAGCAGCTGTGTCTTTATGGTTTTCTTGTCCATCTTTTTCTGTTGACATTGAAGGTGTTGAGATCTACTCAAGTTTTGTTTCACTTCAATAGATGTACTTACATAAGTGTGTGTGTGTGTGTGTGTGTGTATGTGTATATATATATATATATATATATATATATATATATATATATATATATATATATATATATATATATATATATATATATATATATATATATATACATATATATGTGTGTATCTGCAAAACAGAAGATTCTAGTATGGCACCAACTTTCCTAAACATAAGTAGGGCTGTAAGCGTAATAATGAAATCAAGCCTGCAAACCTTTTTTGGGTTTTCCATTTATCATAAGCATTCGAATATTCTTAGTCCATGCCATAATCAAATGTTTATTATATATTTAATACTTGCATGTTATGTTGGTCTTGTGTGTTTCTACTTTCACCAAAATAGTATAAAAAGTAAAGATATGCTACAGATTATTACAATAAATCATATAGCCATAGGCATCATCTGCTCTACATACCACAGAATTGCTGAATACATCATCACTGCAGGTAGCGGAGGTGATTCATTACTAGACCCCAAAGTGAAGCAAAACCTAGAACAATTATGTTTCAAAAAAACTGGCCAGACGTCTTCAAATACAGTCCAAAGATTTATTTAAAACAAGTGTAACAGCAGTAAAATGAAATAAGAACACAGTAACACAGATAAGTGCTTTCGTCCATCTAAAAATTACAAGGAACTTCATCAGATAAAATCACCATTTTACTTAAGATATTTAAAGCCCCCTTCATCCAGTTGGGCTTATCAGTTTAAACATACCTTCATAAACAGCCAGTTGGAAAAACAAAAATGAACACACCCCTAAAGTGCCGACAAAATCAAGTTCAAAAGAATGAATAAAACCAATAAACCAATAAAATAACATCAACTAGTGTAAATAATTTATCCACTTATAGCTTTTAACTTGAGAAGACATTTGATAGACTCTGCTTAGTTTAAACCTGGCCAGTAGTGAGCATTAAGCCGTAATTGCCTAATTAACTCGGCTTTCTCTAAGAGTAATGGCCAAGCCCCTCCCTGTCTGGAAATCTTGAGTATTTCCAAAACAATAAACCTAAATACATGACCATGATTATTCATAATATGTCTGGCCAAGGCATTTGTGTCTTTTTGTGAGCGAATATCACACAAGTGCCCCCCCATCCTATTCTTTACTTTACACTCAGGTTTGCCCACATAGAAACATGGGCAAAACGAGCAAATGGTACAGTGCACAAGTTTCACAGAATTACAACTGGGTTTGCCTTGGATTTTAATGTTAAAACCATTAATATTTACTTCACTTACTTCTAAAATATACTTGCAATAAACGCAGGTACCACACATAGTCATATAACCTATTTTACTCATTCACCAATATTCCCAAGAATGTTTTTAAAGTTGGTACCTTTCTTATATACAAACATAGGTTTATTCCCCACTCATTCCCTCCCTACTTTTTCTCTCTCTCCAAAATTTTCCAATTTTTAAATAAAATGTCCCTAATGTGATGACTATCTGTATTAAAGGTAGTTATAAAAGCATTCAAAAAGTTGTTGTCATTTGTGTTTCTACTATTATTCATTTGTTGTCTACTACCAAAACTAGCAATAACATTCTGTCCCATAGGGTCAGTTGGTGTGGGCTGTATATCTGCCTGATCAAAAGGCACATGAAAAACAGTCTTTTCACCCAAAATGGGATTAAAATACCCATTCACCCTCTTCTCAGTAACTTCCATACACAATTCATTGATAAGTGTTATGAGATACCCCCTCATAAGAAACATATTTTTCAAGTTGTCACACTCATCCAACAATTTTTTCTATACTGTCACCATATGGGCTATTCTCACAAATTGCCCTTTTAAAACAGGTCATTTTTGTGTATAAGGATGGTTACTCTGAAAGTGTAGGAAGTTATTAGAGTAAGTTGTCTTACGAAAAATTTCTGCTGCAAATCTATTTTTTTTGGTATGTTCTTCATAATAAGGACATTCAAATAAGGAATTTTATTATAAT
This sequence comes from Protopterus annectens, assembly GCF_019279795.1. Classification (NCBI taxonomy): domain Eukaryota; kingdom Metazoa; phylum Chordata; order Ceratodontiformes; family Protopteridae; genus Protopterus; species Protopterus annectens. The sequence goes on from NC_056729.1 coordinate 1,285,320,511, forward strand.
CAATCACAAGTGATTTTTAAAAATATTGTAGTTTGGTTTATATATTCTAAAAAGTTTGTTATTGTTTCAATAGGGCCCTTCCATAAAATAAAGATGTCATCCAAGAAGCGGGTATAGGTATCACAGTGTGAAAAGAAAGTAGAGGTAAACAAATATTTTCTCTCCCATTCTAACTTGACAATGTTAGCATATAATCCCCCACAAATAGCCCATAGCTACACCTTCTTTCTGGAGATACAACTCTTTCTCAAATGTAATAAAACCATAACCAGGAGTTGTTCATAGGTATTAACCAGGTCCTGTGGCAAACCTCTACCTCTCAGGTATTCACAGAACCATTCCTCTCCAATATCGTGGGGTATGATGGTGTATAGATCCTTAACATTTATAGTAATAAACAGATGTTCTTTATTAAATACAGCACCGTCCAATCTTTTAAGAAAATCCCATAAATCGACGCATAAATGGAGACATTCAGCACAAAATTTTTTCAATTTAGACTCTAAAAACTTAGATAAAGTGTGCATAATCGAACCCCTTGCATCCACAATGGGGTGCATGGGAGGTTAGTTCACAACCTTGTGAATTTTAGGGACTCCAAAAATGGTTGGAATAATAGGATAACACACTCAAATAATTGTATTATTCTGTACCAATAGAACTATCGATAAATAGGTCTTGCAAAAAACTTTTAATTCTACCATAGGTTCCATTAAGTTCATTAACTGAACTTTTTTCATAAGTTTGGGTGTCCAAGATCTGTTTCATCTTTTTGATATAATCAGTTTTGTTCATAGCTACCAAACTCCCTCCCTATTTGATTTCATGAATTTGACACCAGATGTTCTTTTCACCAGTTCCAAGCTCACACTTTCCACTTCTGTTAGATTCTTTTTAGTAAAAGTCCTCTGGCCTTTTTCAGAACACAGGGACTTGATGTCTAATTCACACATACACGCAAAGAAATCAAGGGAAGGATGTAGGGGGGATTAAATGTGATAGGGATTCTTAAAGTATCACTACCATAGCATCATTTGGGAACAAAAAATTCAA
>NC_056729.1:1285326563-1285509063 GCF_019279795.1 Protopterus annectens
TTAAGTATAAATTTCTACTGCACATTTGTCATTCCTTTCATGTCTCAAGTAACAATGCTTTACATCTCCCTTTAGAAGACAAAGCACACATTTGTTCTGAAGTCTACAAAAGGTGTCCTTCATGAAGCTAGAATTTTAATCAGGATATTATCTGAATGTGAGGTTACAAAAACACAGCCATCTCTTTCTACAATGATTTATGTAGACAATTGGGACAGTTTTATCTTAACTTTGTCTGCCAAATGTCTATTGAAAAAATGTCACTAATTTTGACAACCAGCATTCATTTGTTTCTCAGCAAAATCTGAAATTATACCGCTATCAGTAAAATAGCAAGAGCTAGGGGCTGAATTTTTTAATCACATCTTTGAATCAATAACTAATGCTTTAAGGATTTTTTTCATTAACACTTCAATCTACTGAACAAATCAGGCGAATGTTAAGTGCTTTGAGACATTTAACTTGTTTATACATTGCGATGTTAACATTTCCTGATATTACAAAACATTATTTTGAAGAGCAGAAATGCCACGCAGAAAGAGTAAATGCAATATTTAAAAGTCAGCTTACTTTTGCACATTCAAAAAAGATGGCATAATAGTAAAATGTTATTTATTATAAATGCAAAAACTAACTGTATGGCAGAGATTTTGACTTTTTTATATTGAATAACTTTCTTATACTTTGCCCACTTTCAATTTTATTTAATCTCCTTAATGAAGACATAGGATAATAGGATCATAGGAAATTACTAGGCTATCAACCTAGAGGTCATTTCAAGCCTAGACATTTCAATCCAATGTAATACCATAGAGGTACTAGACAATACCCAAGATTGCATTTAGTGATGACTCCCTATGTCGAAGAGGGTTGTGAGTGCTATCCCTGGTAAGAATTTACAGTGCCCTATCCACTCATCCAGGTTCCTCTTAAGCAGTGTCATAGAAGTGTTCTGTTTCACATGAATTGGTAGCCTGTTCCAAAGACGTGTCAGCTATTGGGAGATACATTTGTTCCTCCAGCATGTCCTATTCAAGTTGCAGGCTATATTTAAGTCCCTGGAGCAGGTAGCCCTAGACCCATTTGATTTACAGATATGCAGTAAATTCACTAGGTTTGGGTCTTGGGTTGCTCTGTAAGCCAGGCATAAGTCTTCCCTAAGAAGTCTATACGCTATGATGTATAGTGACAGAGATTTTAGTTGGTCCATGTAAGGCGCATGCTGGAGGCCCATGATCTTCTTTGTTAGAACCCTCTGAGTTCTCTCTAATTGCTGTAGATGCTTAGTATTGTACATACCAAATGGGGTGTTATACTCAATTATGGGATGGATAAGTGCCAAGTATAGGGGGGGGGTTATAACTTAATTTGCTCTCAAGGCGATGCCTTTAGTAATCAAGTGAGCTACATGTAAATTTTTTCTTACAATGGTAGACACATGGTGGTTGAAGTTAAGGTTGCGGTCAACCTTTGATCCCAGGTTCCTTACCAAATACAATAACTTAGGTTACTGTTATTGATTTAATAGTTTGAAGGGGCATTGTTTGTGCCAAAGGGAAGGATAATGCTTTTCTCTGCATTCAGTTTGAGACCTTGACTGATACACCAGTTGTTGCTCTGTCTGAGACCATCCTGGAGTATACTGACATCATTTGGGGATTTAATGAGTGCACCTAGTTTACAGTCATCTGCAAACTTGGTCAGCCACAACCCATTAGTTTTGACCTGAACATTTAAGAAGTATATACCAAACAGTAGGGTTATCAGCACTGACCCCAGTGGCACTCTGCTGGCAACCCATCTTACAATGAAGGGGTTTACATTCATTTTGCTAAGTTTATTGGTATACCTAAATGTGGGATTGTGTTGAAAGTGTTTGCCAAGTTGAGTTATGTTGTGTTCACAGATTTGCCCTCATCAATGGCATTGGTCACACTTTTAAAGAAATCCACCAGATTTAAAAGGCAGGTTCTGCCCTTCATGAAGCTGAATTGGGTAGAGTCCAGGGTTTGGAGGTTGCCTATGTCTTCATTTATGGGGTCTATAATGATACATTCTGTGGCCTTACAGATGAGGCTGGCCAGGCTTATGGGTCTGTAATTCCCTGGGTCTGTTGCTAGGCTACCTTTGTAGAGGGGAATAACTGTAAGTTGTTCTCCATTCCACAGGAACAAACCGTGTGGTTAGGCTATGACTGAAAAGGGTACTTAGTGGTGATGGTAGTTCATGTTTTAGCCTGTTGAAAAGACAGCCTGGTATGTCATCTGGTCTCAGAGAGGCCATGTTCTTTGCCTTGGACAGGGCTTTGAGGACCTGTACTTCAGATATGTAAGGTGGGAAGGGAGTTTTGTGGTGTGTTTGTTGTAAGTTAGGTGGGGATAAGGGAGTGAAATTTTCTGCAAACCTATCCATTGGCAGGTTTGCTATCACTGTGGGATCAGTGTGTGTGTGATACCATTGGCAACCAGTACAGCTGTAAAAGGTCTTATGTTTATCCTTGGCAGTACTTGGTAGGTTTCTCTCAAAGGAGCTCTTGGATGATTTGACAAGTTGTCTTATTTGCCTGTTAAGGCTGAGGAGGGTGTTTTTCCATTGTTGGATCCTTGCCTTTGTTTTCTTGGACAACATTTTTTTTGCATTTATTATAGAGTTTTTTGATGCTGGAAGCCAACTATGGCAGCTTGATTTTACATGGGGCTCTGGCTTTGATTCTAACTGGTACAGACAAGTTTATACACTTATGCAAGTGATTGTCCAGGGCTTTAGTGTAAGCTTCAGCATAATTGCAACTTCCAGCTTGGGGTGAGGCTTGGGATGTACTTGTACCTTCACCTAGGAGGTTTTGTAATCTGATTTCACCCTTTATGAGTTTTGATGTCAGTGTCAGTTCGAAAGTGACTGATTTGTGGTCAGTTTTAACTAATGAGGGTCCAACAGTTGCAGCAGTGCACCTGTTTGACGTGTTGGTGAGGACCAGATCTAGAATGTTTGTTCCTCTTGTTGGGGTATGGACAATTTGCTCCAGGGCATTTGAATTCACAAAGTCAATGAACTAGCTAGTGTGCTACTGAGTTTGGGCTAGAGAAGGTTTCCTAGTTGATGGTGGGATAATTGAAATTCCCTATAACTAGTGTGTTCAGTAAAATTTGGATTGCCTTTAGTTTGGTTAAGTAGGCTTTGTGGGTGCTGTGACCCATGGAGGGGGAATCTATAACTGGCTAGGACTTGAATGAGGGTCTTACCTACCGTAACCTGGACCTGGAGTAATGCCATGGAGTTGTCCAGTCTAACTAGAGTTGAGGTGAATTTATCTCTAATATAGATTAAAACACCACCTTGAATGAAAATGTTCAGTTTCACATGATACCATATTTCAATATCTGACAAGGAGGTGAAAAAATACAGCTTATCTCTGAATAGACATATCACTTCAAACATATTTAATATTACTTTCTTTTATATTTAGAAAATATATCTGGGAATGCAGCATGAATTTTAACAAAAACACACAATTGTCTGACTTTTTATGTATTTTAAAAACATTTGGAAATCTCATTGTTATACAGAAATAAATAATATATTCATATCTCCTATGTAACGCCATTTAGACCAGTTTTGAATTAAGATGCACTTTACCTGTTCAGTGAGAATTTGTTTTAAAACTTTTGTTTGACACATGTTGGTTGCAATTGAATTGCCAAAGTGTTACTTGGATTAAACATCAGTTGGTCAGTAGAGCTACAGGCAGCCAAGATCAAGATAATGAAGTTTCCAGAACCTAAATTAGAAGGCACATAGGAAGAAACATTTACTGCAGTTCTTGCTAGTGTGATTTTTTTTATGTTTGTGCAACCATAAAGTTAGTATAACATTGGGGGTGATAAAATGGTTAAGGGTTTTACCTCACAGTCACAAGGTACAGGGATTGATTCTCAACTTTGAAAGGGAGATTGGCTAGACTTAAAATTGCCCACAAGTACAGCTAGCCTAGTAATTACCTATGCACATATAAATAAGGTTGTGATGCATGCAAGGCTTTAGGGACCTTTCACCCTGTCAAATTGCACACAGTTCGATGTTTAACCATTTTGGTGCTTCAGGGATTTGTGTGTGATTTTCTTCTTCACTGATATATATTTGAGGTTTCAAAGGGGATCCCATGTGGAAAAGTGCCATTGCTCTAGTATTTGTGTAAGTTAATGACCTCTGCTTTTCAGTTGGTGAGAAAAGTGTTCAATCTCATGTGAAATGGTCTAGCTCAGACCCTTGTTGATTATGACTCTGGCCTCAATGCAAGGGAAAGTGCAAAACAGAGTGAGCGAGAGACAGAGAGATTCATAGAAAGATAACTAGATAGATAGATAGACAGCCAGATAGGCATACAGACAGCACTGTAGACTACCTAGAGCAAATATAGACATATATGTGGAAAATAAGCAAACTCCACACAGAGGTCATAGGTCAGGAATGAACTTGACACAACACAGCTGAGACCCAGAGATTTTAGTGAATGAGACACTCTGCTGCTCAAACTGTAGGTTTAAAATAAAGTTTTGGAATGGATGAGATGTTGCACTTTACCTGGGATTGTCGTAGATATTTTTCTTACCTGATCCAGTGTGAGCAGTTAACAGTATGGGTGTATTTTCAAAGAGTTTGTGCTTCAGTAGCACAAGTTTAGCAGCTTATAACTACATGAACGTGTTTCGTTGTTAACAAAAGGAAAGCAGAAGATAACTTGATAAAGAGCATCTGATATAAGCAGGAAGAAGACAAGATGAAAAGAGGACAACTATCCAAGAGATGGATGGAGAGAAGACCTCTGAGTCAGGCATGACTGCTGGAGAGAAGACCTCTGAGTCAGGCATGACTGCTGGAGAAAAGACCTCTGAGTCAGGCATGACTGCTGGAGAGAAGACCTCTGAGTCAGGCATGACTGCTGAAGAGAAGACCTCTGAGACAGGCATGACTACTGGAGAGAAGACCTCTGAGTCAGGCATGACTGCTGGAGAGAAGACCTCTGAGTCAGGCATGACTGCTGGAGAGAAGACCTCTGAGTCAGGCATGTATGCTGGAGAGAAGACCTCTGAGTCAGGCATGACTGCTGAAGAAGACAGAGAGTGTCACCAAATTAAAGGATAGCTTGACAGTTGAAATAACATCTTGCCCTTATGTAGAAATGGGAAAGAGGGAGATGATGATGATGATGATGATAATAACACAGTTGGTAAAATTACATATGAGCTTATTTTGGATACTGTAAAGAGAAATGACAGCTGCACTCTGATTGTTAACTCACAGTTCTGGAAGTTCACATTATCTCCATTTGACCTAGTTTCAGCATGCCACCATTGGGTTATAACACTGTAAAGCTTTGATATTTTTTTTTTGAAGTTTTATCAATACCTCAATGGAAAAAAATAACAATATATAGCACATAATATTCGCAAGCATTATCAGGACATAGAAAATATTGGTTATATTTGGACTATGGGAATGTCGGTCTGGCTAACCCTAACCTTTACCTCTTCTATAAAATTTTAAATTACAGAAATCTTTACATTTTTTTGATAAATGAAAAACTACATTTAGTTATCATTATACCAGCAAAATGTGCATGTGTGTGTGTGTGTGTGTGTGTGTGTGTGTGTGTGTGTGTGTGTGTGTGTGTGTGTATGTGAGTTTGCTGTATTTGTAAAGCACAGGACATAAACTAGGGATAATAATAATAGTAATAAAGAACACTAAAACTACTTTGTAATTGGGACCTCACACTACACCTGTTTGTTAATAAACAGTACTAAACAAGCCTTTGCAGACCTACTCCTTAAGATATTTAACCTGTGCTTTGACCAAAGCAGTAGTGATGCAATTCTACAAGGATGGTCCCAGCACCGACCCCCCAGGAACTACAGGCCCATCAGCCTGACAAGTCTTACTTACCGACTCATGGAATATATTATAACTGACTTGATAAAAAATGATATTAAAATTCTCATCACACTATATCTACAGCAGTTTGACTTTGTCAGGGGTAGATCCTATTTCATAAATATGGTCAATTTCCTCAAAAAGTAATGGAGGTTGCTGATAGCGGTCATGATGTCCATACAGTGTACCTTGACATGGATAAAAGGCATAACATGCCATTCCCCATAGTTAGTCAGTTTAGTTTGTAAGATTAATGCATTGTAAATAGATCCCTATGTAGTAAGATGGATAGGAATTTGCTAAAAAGACAGAACCCATATCTAAGAGTATAATGGTGACCAGTGGTGTCCCAGATGGCAAAGTGCTGAGACCTCTCTTGTGTGACATTTACTTCTTCAATCTCCAGACTATTGAACCAAGACCTCTGGTTGATCAAGTTTGTAGGTGACTATAAAATGGGAACCATAATCAAGTTCTCCCTCTGATGCCAAAATCCTTCAGCAAGAATTTATATTTGTAAACATCCAGTGTGTTAAAAATGGGTTAAAATTATATGCTAAAAATTGCAATATTATAAAATTTAGTAAATAACCCCATACCAGCAGGCAACATAGATAACACCCCACTCCAAAATAAGAATGTTGTTAAAGACCTTGAAACTTGGGTTGATAATCATGTAATGAAAGTAGTCAGAAGGCCCTTCAGCTGGGCACAGCTAATTGCAAAAAGAATATCATCCATATCTAAAGAGGTTGTTGTCCCTTATATTTAGGATTGATTAGGCCATTTATTGAATACAGCACCTCCTTTAGGATGTACCTCTCAAACTCTTAGAGCAAGAAATCTGGCAAAGTCTAAAATAATTGGGGGGGGGCAAAACCCCCAAAGTAGGAACATATTTTAAATATTGCTCTTATCAACTTAGAAAGTTGCTGGAATAACAGGATTTGTGGTATTATGCATTTTTCTAAAGGATAAGAAGTCTGAAACTTAACAGTATGTCATTATTTTAAGACTTCAATCCAAAGCGAGTGGTCAGAAAACCAAAGATTTTATGAGGAATGGACTAGAAATACAAGACAAAAATTTAGGCATTATGCAAAAAGCTGGAGAGATGAGAGGTTTCTATATCAAATAAAGAGATTCCATAGTTTCCTAAGAAGACCACTGGCTTTAAAACACTAACCTACCAGAAAAGACTGTAAGCACTGCTACTTTATTCAGTACCTTACAGATTTCTGAAAGGAGATAAATGCCTTGATTTCCATGTCATTAGGGACCCAGTGTTTCTGTACCTCTTGTATCAACACAAATCAACTAGTCCCACAAATACCAGAACCAAAGATCTATATTTTCATTGGCAGATAAATAAAACACTATGGAGTTCCTCCTCAACCCTGGAATAGACTCCATGGCAAAGCAAACAGTGTGATACAATATCTTCCTTCAAATGGGGTCTGGGTGATTTGATGGGCATCCACAAATTCTCCCCCATCTTGACAGGAATAGCCAAACTTGAAAAAAAAGGTACAGTCTAAGGGTAGGGTACTGGCAAGGTGTAAATGGTCCCAAGATTGTTGTCCTGTATTTCCTATGATTCTTGTGTAGGAACATAGCAAGAATTCTAGGCAAACAATCATAAGGTTCTTGCTTAGAATCAGAATAAACTATATCTCTAAATGTGAGCAAGTAACTTGTCCTTGTTTATGTCTTCTTAATCTCCCTTATTCACTTTTTTCCTTACTGCTAATTCTCTTCTCAGAGTTTCTCTCTCTGAATATATCATAAGCCTATTTTTCCCTTACTTCATATTGCAATTCCTGTTGGTATTATACTAACTTACCTTTAATTTCTCTACAAACGTTTTTAGAATGTATCTAAATATTGAATGATTGTCATATAACTTGTATTGATTCTTCAATGTTTTTGTATTGTGTATAATTTGTTATACTTATTTAAACTGTAGATGTTTTTGTTTTATTTTTGAAGGCTATAAAATTATTGTGTTTAAAATGTCTTGTAATACTTTTGAGCTTTTCTTTCTGTGCCTTGCTGAAAATGGGCTTCTACCTAGTCAGTCTTTCCCAGTAATCAAATGTCTGTAAATAAATAAGGACCACAAGATGCCAAGTCATATACTCTTTTCAAGTACTTAACCGCCCAAACTGAATAGGGTTGTACTTGACAGTTTTGGTGTAAATTTATGTCTAAAAATTCAATCATGAAGACTTGCCTTAAAAATAGTTAAAGCAGTACTTTGACATATACTGGTAACTTGTCCCATGGTCTGGGAATACAGTGTGTTAGGAAGCTATCTATCAGAGAATACTGCTAATTTGTACAAATAAAGGCTTATCACTGAAACAGTTTTATATTTTCTAGAAAGACTATCCAAAAGTATGTCATGACACTAAACCAGTTCATCCATTTTGATATTAGTTACAGAGATGTGCAGACAGCTTCCCCATCTGCACTAGATCCACAAAATCTTGGAAATCACTTATTTGTCTGTGTGCACTTTCTGGGGAGTCTTCCTTCCAAATGTTGCGTGAATGTAGTGGCTGCATATTTAAGTTTGGTGAGGTGTGCGGGGGTTGCCACCCATATGAAGGTACAGTGGGAGGGGCGAGCCCCTGCAAGAAAAAAAAAAAAATATATATATATATATATATATATATATATATATATATATATATATATATCTTAAGCTTTCCCATTACCTTGAATGCAATGGGCGTAGTTCAATCTTGAAGGAGAGAGCATTTCCAATGAAAGGGGGTGTGTTATGACCTTTCACAGTAGAGTCCATGCACACAAAATTTTCATTTTCTTTACTTTATTTCATATGTGATCTGCAGTTAGCACATATAATGTCAGAAAATGTCACATTTATGGAGAAATAAACATGTTCATTTATAATGCAATGCTGTTTCTGTGCATTTATGTTTTGAATATGTAATATATTCCTAAATATGAAAAACTTGTAGTCTACCTTTACTTAAACCAAATATAACATAACTTTGCTTAAACATACTCCAAGGCTAGTGTTACCCAGAATACAAATCCATACCAATATCTCAAGAACTTATTAAACATTATGTGGGGATGTTATCAGCGAATTTCACTTAATTGTTCAGCAATCTTCTAACATCATTCGTGCTGTAAGTACATAGATACAATTCTGTGCTAAAGTTGGCTAGTCTATTTTTCCATTGTTAGTAGATGTTTGGTCATGGGATATTTTCAGTATTAAAAGGTGTAATTGTTATAGAGAAATATGCATACTTTTTAGTACTTATGTAATCCCAGCTCAGTACAGATATTTTCAGGATAAACTGATACAGCTAGTACATACATAAATTGAATCGATGACATTGTACAAAAGGTCAAACTGAATTAAAAGTTGGAGTCTGATTTTGTTAATTGTTTTTATGAGACAATACATGAAACCTACATCCCCAGTCTAGCCCCATGTCTCTTATGCATAAAGGCTGTCAATAAGAAAAGTATTATCCTAACTTACACCCCCTTACACATCCTTAGCTACCTGCCTACTAGCATCCCCCACATATGATACTTGGGACCCAAATGGTTTGGGGTGCACAGATAGGCTTGTAAGAACCAAGGTAGTCAATAGCCTAGTAATGATGGATGAACTTATGAACACTCTTTGACATTTCTAAATAAAAGATTTAGACAGTTCTCTTAGGACACAAGGTGTGCACACTGCATATCTTGTTATTCCAGCTGTATAGACTTAAGTGAATATATATAACCTAAAGCTGAATCGGTCATTTTGAGTCAGTCTGCCTGTACAGAGAATGTTGGTGCTTCTATATATCTAGCTGCCAGTAGTGTCAGTTTCTTGCTGAAGTATATATGATTTTCAGATATTATTTAATATTAAATCTATACAGATGATGTGTTTGGTCACATATCATAATTGTTATCATAAAAAAAGTTATGTTCTGCTTTATATACTGAATATAAAAAACACTGATGAATGTGCAAAGGAGAATACCTCAAACTCTGATATTTCTAAGTAAAATGTATAGGAATTAAACACAGATGCCTAGGTACACAGTACTCTTAGATTAAATTTCTACCAGTAAGAACTTACCCATAGCCTTATGCTGAAGTTTTCTATGGTATTGTTCCATTCCCATTATAGAGATGTTTGATGGTTTCCAATAAGAGGAAGTGCCTCTTTTAAGTAAAGTATGTCTTTTTTTGTTTGTTTGTTTTAGTTCAGACATAATACAAACTATGCGTGAGACATATAGCACATTTCTTACTATGAAACAAGTGAGATACTCAACCATTACAAACATGCTTATAGAGAGCGATCGCATGAGGCTATTTCATCACAGTTTATCAAAATAATGTATTTTTAAAAATAGTATCGTGCCATTAAAACAATTAATTCTGCCATTTGTGCAGTCAGTGCTGTACCCCCATACCCTTCTCTTAAGTTATACAAACAAACAGCAGGTTGCACAATATGGGGATAAGGTGAGAAAAGCAACCATTAAAAAGTCATTGTTTCTCTTTTTCTTACAAACTAAGGGGTAAAATCGTCACACAAACCAGAAGAAATACCCAACCAAGCAAGAGCCTTAACTATATAAAACCTTAAACCTTCTGTAGTGAAGATCTGGTGGATATATACAAATGACCCCTTAAGGACATACCAGTGTTTCAACTACATAGCTTCTGAATTTCTACTAGTTTTTTTTGTCTTTCTCCCACCCTCTACTGATGATCAACTCTCATCTCTGCACATCCAGTCTACCCATTTGTTCCCACTTAATGCCAAGGAGACAAGGTAAGCTGTCCAGGTAGAAACTATCATAGAGCTTATAGGTGTTATCCTAAGCTGTACCCCCATCTCTATACTGTCTCCAACTTTGCACTATCAGAATCAAGACATAGTGAGATGAAACTTGCACTCCTATGATGAACTGACAGTCTAATGTATAACCCTCATACGAGAGTTTAATGGGAGACATGAGGCTATGCCCCACTTCTCTGGGTAGGTGTGGCTTCCTCTGTGGTCACACCTCACGGCTACCTGATATGCACTTTGTCGTGCACTTCACTATACATCAGTAGCACTGCAGGCATGTGACTTCCCATCATACATCATCATCCCTCCCCCTTAGACAGGCTGTGGAACCAATCTACAGGAAATCTGTATGGGATATGTACCTAGCACCTTCGTCTCTCTGCACTTTAGAAAAAGATCCCACCATGTGAATACACACACATAGCTATCTCTCACTCTCTCTACATTTTTTATACATATATATATATATAGATAAATATATATATATATATATATATATATATATATATATATATAGATATATATATAGATATAGATACACACACACACACACACACACACACACACATACACACACACACACACACACACACACACACACACACACACACACACACACGGTTTACTATTGAAATGTTGCCGTGCAATTGCACGGCTATGAAGTCTTCGAACAACAGATTTTCGAATACTTCATATTTTGGAAGGTTATATGAGCAAACGGTATAATTGCGAATGGACTGAGCATTCACAAATATAACATTCGCTAATGTAAAGGGATTGTGGTACAGTGTGCAGTTAGGGAAATACATCCCTTTCCTCACTGTAGTGCGATCTTGGAGTTGGAATAATAAGTTATGGTGGGGGGGGTGTGGGGGGTGCAGGAGGGCTTGCCCCCCTGCATACACGGGAAGTTAGGTGTAGGGATTAGGGAGTTGAGGTAAGGGTGGCATTGTTGTTAATGCCATAAAATGTTGTCGTTGACATTTCATCAATGGCTGTTTTTCGATAATAGGACCATTTGGGTAGTTGTAGATTCGGTTAAAGACTTCGTTATTTAGTACTGTTTTTTGTGAATTTTGAGATATTGATAGTAAACCCACACACACACACACACACACACACACACACACACACACACACACACACACACACACACACACACGGTTAAGGAAATTAGCTGCTTAAAAGATAGTTGAAAGCTCTAGACTGGCCATTAAAGGGAAAAAAAAGATCACCTGTTTTGCTCAGCCATACCTCTCTACTGCCCCATATTTCCAAGAAAAGACTATACAGATTTTTCACTTAAATAACAGATGCCATAAACTACCAAGTGGCCCCTTGAATTCAAGATTATTTACAGTTTGGCCAGTTGCATCACTATCTGATGCCCTTCACATCCTCACTAGTGACATGAACTAGCATGTGTGATGTGTGTACGTGTTTGTGTGTGTGTGCTTGTGTGTGTGTGTGTGTGTGTGTGTGTGTGTGTGTGTGTGTGTGTGTGTGTGTGTGTGTGTGTGTGTGTGTGTGTGTGTGTGTGTGTGTGTGTGTGTGTGTGGCAAAGCCAACAGGGTTCCCAGTGGTGGATTCCTGATTATCCTTCAGTTTCACTCTTCAAAGGGCATGAATTCTTAAATCAGTTGTTTTAACTGTCATCTTATTATTTATTAGCAGCATTCATCAGGCAGTTTAATTAAATCCATAGTATTTTACTGCCTGTTTGTGCACTAACAGTTTGGACAAATGCTGTTAACAGACTCTTAAGTGCTGTTATAGACAGCATATAATATGTACTCTGCATTCGAAAAACTAAAAAGTACTAAAAGAAAAGAAATTGTTAAAGTTAGTAAGTACTTTTATTCACATCATACAAATGTTTACTAATTTTATTAAAGTATTTTCTTTTTTGAAATTCATTACATGGTTGAATGAAAGCAGTTGCTAATTTTAATAAATAATTCTCTTTTTTTGGAGTGCTTTTACTTGCCCAGTGCAATGCTCTGGTCCAGTTTGCTGTTTTCCATTGATTTGTATTCGCTGTATGTCATAGTTCACACTGAAGATAGATATACCTATAATCTCAAAAAATGCTTTCACATAAACTTCATGCCCCTCCCCCTCAAAAAAACAGTAGAATGATAGAATGATCCTAGTCTTTTAGTACAGCCCTCTGTCATCCAAAATATCTGGTTGTCTGATAGTAACAATTCTAATGAAATAAAAAAAAACTCATTGCTGAACTTTCTTTTTGTGCTGGACTCTCTTGGTTGAATTTATTTTGTGCCCATGATTTCTCCGATTCATTATCTAGACAGATTGTGGGCAGAATGAGCAACAGGTCAAAACATCAAATGGCCAGATCTACAGGAATTTATCCTTAAGGTGTTGCTTTCACTTTTCCTGTAGTAGCACTTTTCAGGTGTTTGTTAATTTGCTCATACTTAAGAAATGCTGCATTTCTTTACTACAAAAATAAATAAATAACTGAAAAATCATCCCTTCCACAGAAGAGAGAGTGGCACAGTAGCTGGCTATCTGTATGGGGTATGCTTAAGGCCAGCCATGGCTTGGGATTAGGGGCAGGAGTAGGGCTAGGGTTAGGATCAGCACTTATGAGTAAGGTTTTGCAGGTGTCAATACACCCATGTTAGTAATGTAATTATTATAGATATTAAAAGAAGTCCAAATCTACCATGACAGATTCTTTTTTAATATTAGTTCACACCACCCATTGCTTCTTCAGCCCATCTTTTTCCCTAGTGCCCCCCAGACACTACCAGGTGCTAGTAGTTGCCTAGGTTGACTTGTGCTGGATCCTGTCCTATTATTAATGCTGCCCACTTACCTTGGGGAAGATATTCTGGAGTATGTTTAGGTGAGACTGAGAGATTACACATATGGACTATACCTACTGTATGATACTTTATGCCTCGCAGGGTTTAACAATCTCCATGTTGATGGCATATGGAAGCACCTTGACAACAATCAATGGCTTCTACACCACCTGTATGCTGACAGGTTCTGTCTTGCCTAGTATCAATGTAGCTAGGAGAAACTAGTTCATCATCCACTCAGTGTGGCTTGTTTACTGCATCTGAAATTTCAACATGAGTAATCTAGGAATGAAAAAGAAGAGGACCTTTGCATATACTTCATAGATTGTGGTATGATAATTTTAGATAGTTCATTCCTGTGCAGGAGATATGCAATCTACCATTCCTGATCATGGCATCTAGCCCTCAATAACTTTAATTGCACAACTGAGCACAACAATACAGAACATAGACTGCCCAAACTATACAAAATCACAAACTATCAACACCAAATTAAACAAAACCAAAAAAAAGGAAGTTGTAGAAGCATCACTGTGACCCCAGTGTGTGTGGAACTGTCCCTTATACTCAGTACCACTGCAATCTTCCTCCAATGGTCACATTGCCTTCAGTACCACTGCAATCTTCCTCCAATGGTCACATTGCCATCAGTACCACTGCAATCTTACTCCAAGGTTGCACTGCCCTCAGTACCACTGAAGTCTTACTCCAAGGTCTCACTGCCCGCAGTACCATTGCAATCCTTCTCTAAGGTCACACTACCCACATTGCCACTGCAATCTTACTCCAAGGTTGCACTGCGCTCAGTAGCACTGCAATCTTACTCCAAGGCATAATTGCCTGCAGTACCACTGCAATCTTACTCCAAAGTAGCACTCACCTCAGTACCATTGCAATCCTACACCAAGGTCACACTGCCTGCAGTGCCACTGCAATCTTACTCCAAGGTCACACTGCCCACAGTGCCACTGCAATCTTACTCCAAGGTTGCACTGTCCACAGTAGCACTGCAATCTTAATCCAAGTTCTCATTGCCTGCAGTACCACTGCAATCTTACTCCAAAATCGTTATGACTTCAGTACCACTGTGATCCTACTCTAAGGTCACACTGCCCTCAGTACCACTACAATCCTACTCCAAGGTCACACTGCCCTCAGTATCATTGCAGTCCTACTCCAAGGTCACACTGCCCTCAGTATCATTGCAGTCCTACTCCAAGGTTGCACTGCCCTCAGTATCATTGCAGTCCTACTCCAAGGTTGCACTGCCCTGTGTAAGGAGAGTCTGCCATACCAGAGAAACTGCAGTGCCAAAGTTTGACTGCAAAAGTATAATATTACCAATAATAATATTATAGTTATATTCAAAATTCTACAAGTCAGCAGATTGAACTTTTGTATTCAATTTCAGGAAGAACACCCTTGTGTGGATTCAGTAAGTTGTGCATTCGATCAGCTGTGTTCAGGACATAGTGATCAATATATTGACTGAAATAAATACAACACAGCTCTTCCCAATATATTATGAATATAATTAGTACTTTCCTCATCGAAGCAGTGCAGATTTGCTACATATCACCTACCACCTGACTTTCTATAACATATAACTGACAAAGGCAGAGTCTCATGCAAAAAAAGGATATTGCATTTTATAGACAAGTAATGTGTTAGCACTAGAAACAACCCTGTCTTTTAGGAGAAGAATACAATGACACTAATTTAAAAAATTGTAATTGGTAAAGGAAGTATTATGGATTTTTTTGGACCAGAACCGCTTCAGTATTTCAAATGAAAGTTCAGCTAAAGTAGGTACTCAGAGCTGGATGACCAAAAAAATGGTCTCTGTAACATATATATAAAAAAAAAAAAAAAACTTTGTACAAAAATAGCTGTGGGTCCCCTCTGAATAAGATCAGTGCAGGTATTTTTATGACTTCTTCCAATTTGTCACTGTAGTAAAATCAGTTACAAGCTCTGTATACCTTTCTAGATGAAGGTGGCTTTTATTTAAAAAAAAAAAAAAATATTCTGCCTAACATTTACCTGCATTTGGCACATGCTGTTAGAACTGAGGTTATCTCCCATTGACGATCAGTCCATTCATAGATTAGCCGCAGCACATCTCTTCTGCACTGATTATCATTTTATAATGATCGATTGTTTCCAAAAACGAGTATAGTAACTGAACAAACATAAAAATATCCAAGAATTCTACTTTAAGTTGGGCAGGAGTGAAATCGAATTAGACGTATTGACTGGAATAAACTGCAAATCTGTGGGACTTGTGAGATGAGTAGGTGCTGGCTTCTTATACATTTCTTTGTTCATTCAGTCATAGAAGGCATCAAATTTTGAGATACCTGCAACAACTTCTAGAAGAATCAGTAATTAGGCAGCAGCACATTCCATTGTTGTTGTTTTAAAGGGGCTTTCAAGAACACAAGAGCACAGCACATTTTATTTTGTATGTAAACTTTCAGTAATCTCTCTTTCACAGATGTTTACTTTTAGCTCTTTCACCCCTGCCAAGTATAAAACTAAGGTAGTAGTAATACAACCCATTTTATTATTTATGTTATTGTAGACAGCTAATGAAATATTCTCACGATTGCCCAGAACATTTAACATGTATGGTCTTGTGAGTTGTTCTGTATGACATACCACAACAGAGTTCTTTACTTGCAATTTTATATTATGGCTATCAGAAGGAACATGACAAGATGGCTCAGGCTAAGAGGAAATACTGGTTGGCTAATAAGAAGGCTTACAGGGCAATTGCAGTAGCAAGGAACAAGGCATTAGAGACACCCTACCAGTTTCTGGAAATTGGCTCAGCAGAGCAAAGAAACACTATCAGGTAGTAAAACAAAACACGAAAGAAAGAAAGAAAGAAAGAAAGAAAGAAAGAAAGAAAGAAAGAAAGAAAGAAAGAAAGAAAGAAGACAGTTATCAGACACCCCTCAAAGGGATGCCAGCAACAACCTCAACTGCTGTTACACTGCATTAAATTGCTGGAGAGGGTGACTGAAAAGTAGTAGAAATTAAAATAGTTGATTTGGATTCATATCAGGATGTAACAGATCTAACCGGATGTTTGCAGTAAGATAAATAGTTAAGATGCTAGATTTGAGGAAAGAGTTCAGCTGGGCATTCCTAGACTGGGAGAAGGCATATGATAAGATCCAAAGAAAGCTAATTCGGGTAGTCTTGAGATGGTTTAAATTCTCAGAATCATTTGCAGAATTAGTGAAAGCTAAGTAAAAGGACCCAATAGTGAAAGCTAAGTAAAAGGACCCAATGACAAATGTATAAACAGCGTTCAGACTGACAAGGGGGTTCCAAATGTTGTAGGTGTGGATCGGGGTGCAGCTCTGAGCCCATTGCTGTTCATACTGATGATGGACTGCATTAGCAAATGGGACAGAAGAGACAGATCAACAAAACTGCTGTATGCAGATGATGTGGCAGTACAAGCAGAATCCAAACCTATGCTTCAGCAAATGCTTTCAGGCTGGAATGCAAAACTGAAGGCACATGGGTTGAAACTGAGTACAGACAAAACAATTGCCATGGCAACAAATGGGGGAAATCAGAGGAAGCAGAAAATGGAGCTAGAAGGAAAAATAATGGAACATGTTAACAATTTCAAGTATCTGGGAGAGGTTGTTAAGGGGAAAGGAAGCCTGAATAAAGCAGTCAAACCTAGATGGACCACAGCCAACTGGTCTAGAGTGTTATGGGTAGTATGTGAGGTCTACTTCATAACACTGAAATTTCATAACGTTGAATTTCATAACATTGAGACCAGAACATCTAAATCTCAAAACACTGACAATCCAAAACACTGAAAACTCAGAACATTAAAAGTGTGCTGCATGTTTCATAACATTGAAAACTACGTTGCATATGTAAATAACATCCTCTCTACCTATAACAACACCTAAGTGACAGACACACTTTCTATGTTTCTGCAGGGGAGCAAGCCCCCCTGCAACCCCCCATATGGGGATCTCTTCCCCCCAAATCTACACCCCCGTAAATTAAATATACCAACTCCAAGAACGCACTACAGTGGAAAAACGTTAATTTCCTAACCTCACATACATTGAGGTTAAGAAATTATTTATTATTTATTTAATGACATTTGTTGACCGAGAAAGTCCAATGGGCTTGGGACCCATTTTCAGTGGAGACACGGGGAGAAAAGCTCCAAGTTACATGAAAATTATTACATGAATTTGTAAGGAAACAATTACTTATAAAGCAAGTGAAATAATATAGAAAACTATTTAAACAGCACGTATGCTGTAAAAAGGTACAATACGGTAACAAAAATATTTAACAATACAGCTCAAATTAAACAGAAATATTTAACAATACAGCTAAATATATATATTTTTTGGGGGGGCAGGAAAAGTGAAAGGTAAATGTAGTGGGAAGGTAGAATTAGAGAGTTAAACTTAAAGGTAGGATAGCTATAGCTAGGTGGTGGGAATATGGAGATTATCGGAGGCATGTATTTAATAGTAGTATTAAAAGTGGAAAGTGACAGAGAAGAGGAAATGTGTTATGATAGTTGTATGGATTTGAATAATAAAGGTTAGGGATAACTCATATGGTGTAACAGTATGACATATACATAAGTGTATTTGCTATGTGAAACAGTTTTGCTAGATTAAGGAGGCTCTGAATATGTGTTGCTGGAGTTATCAGTGAGATGCTGTGTTAATTTTCCTTTAAAGGAGAATCTTCTTCTTCTGGCTTTTCCTGTTTAGGGGTTGCCACAGTGGATCGCTGTCTGTTCATGATTGGTAGTGGAGTTTTACGGTGTCAAGTTGCCAGCCCGATGCCCAACCTTCCACAGAAGGCACACACATGCACGCACTCATGCCTAGGGCCAATTTAGTGTGTCCAATCCACCTACAGCATGTCTTTGGGATGTGGGAGGAAACCGTAGCACCCAGAGGAAACCCACGCGACCACAGGGAGGACATGCAGACTCTGCACAGAAGGCACCCCAGCCGAGGATCGAACCGGAGAACCTCTTGCTGTGACGTGGCAATGCTAACTGCTGCACCACCATGTTGTTTAATTCTGTAACTGATGATGGGAGGGCATTTCACAGCTTAGTTACAGAATGGGAATAGAGGCAGCTATCTGCTCTTTTACTAGGTTTTGATACTTTAAGTAGGCGTTGGTTGTTAGAGCATAGATGTTTAGATAGGATGTAAGGTTCAATGATATTTTTCAAGGAAGGGCAAAACTCGGGTTCATAAATGAACCATATGGGCATATTCATATATTCATATTCATGAATTCATATGGGCAAAGGTGAGCTGTGTGTAATGTAGGTAATGTGCAAATTCTAGTCAGTTTAGTTCTCTAGTGGCCTGCAATGGTGGGTGCGATTTGGTTGGGCTGATTCAAATCTTGCAATCTTATAACAACAGGACTGCAGTTTGTGTTGCAAAGAGTTGTGGAGATTGGTGAAGATAGGAGACCCATAGAGTAAGGTTGGAAGGAGAAGACTTTTTGAAAGTTTTATTCAGATGGCTTTGTCTAAGTATTATTTGTTTCTGTAAAGTTTGACTAATTTGAAGTGAGTCTTTTTTTATTGCATTATTAATATGCAAGTCAAAGTTAAGTTTGCTGTCAATAGTAATTCCAAGCAGTTTGGCCTGATTTACTAACTCTATTTGGGATTTATTTATGGGGAATATAGCGAAGTCTGTGGGAACTGGTTTAGATGCAAAGATGAGTAGTTTAGATTTACTAGGGTTAAGTAATAACTGTGATTGGTTTAGCCAGAGTTCTATTGATGTAAAGGCTTTTTGTGTTAATTTTTAGAGGTCAGAGAAGTTATTGGAGGTACAGATTATGGTTGAATCATCTGCGTATTGTATGGTAGCACAGTCAGAGGGAACTTTATGTAGGTCATTTATAAAAATGTTGAATAGTAGGGATCATAAGATTGACCCTTGTGGCATTTCTATGTTATTTGGAAGAAAGCTAGAGAGGTTATTCTGCCATTTTACGGATTGCTGTCTGCTTTCTAAGTAACTAGTGAACCAGGTTAGGGTGGTATCGGAGCATCCTAGTGATTACAGTTACTGGATAAGTTTAATATGGGAGACTGTGTCGAATGCTTTTGAGAGATCCAGTAACAGGACTGATGTAAGCAGGTTACTATCTAGGGCGTTATAGATGAAATTTGTGAAGGAGACTAGGGCAGTAATGGTACTATGGGATGGTCGAAAACTATGTTGTGAAGGGGATAGTAGGTTGTTGCTGGTTATTCAACCAGTTGTTTGTGGATGCATTTTTCCATTATTTTAGATAGAGGGGACAGTATGGAAATGGTTCTAAAATTAGATAGGTCATGAGGTTTTTTCCAGAGCTGGGGTACTATGTGTTCTGCAAGTGATCGATTTATAAGGATACATACTGGGAAACCTATTGCCTTAGCACAGACTTTGAGGTATTCTGGAGGGAGATTATCAGTGGATAAGGAGCCTGGTTTCAATTTTCCAAATAATGTTTGTATTTGAGAGGTTGCTACAGGTTGGAAGTTAACTTTTTTTCCACTGTAATGCAATCTTGGAGTTGGTATGCTTAATTTATGGGGGGTGTAGGGGTGCTTGCCCCCCTGAAGAAACATAGTAGAAAGTGTGTTTGTCAGTAAGGTGTTGTAGGTGGAGGTGTTATTATTTATGTTTACAATTTAATTTTCAATGTTATGAAGTACACTTTCAATGTTCTGAGTTTTCAATGTTTTGGGTTTTCAGTGTTTTGAATTTTCAATGTTCTGGTCTCAATGTTATGAAATTCAATGTTATGAAATTTCAATGTTATGAAGTAGACCCAGCATGTGACATAAGAATGCCAAAGAAGCTGAAAAGCAAGGTGTACAAGCATATCTCTCAACTGTCCAGATTTTCTCAGAATGTTTGTTTTTGGTCTATGGTTTTCTGGCAAATCACTAGAATGATCTGTGAATTGAAGTCACTAAATAATGACATACATTTGAGTTTCAGACTTCATATTCATCAGAAAAATGCATGCAAAGTCAAAACTTGTTATTCTATCAACTGTCTAAGTTTATAAAAATGATATTTAAAATCTTTCCCTATTTTGGGGACTTTGCCCCCCCCCCCCCTCCATTATGTCAAGATTTGTCCAGATTTCTTACACTAAGAGTTTGAGAGGCATGGTACAAAACAGTGGTGTGAGCAGTACTACTGTATGACAAAGAACCTGGACAATGAAGGCAGACCATTTAAGAAAGCTAGAAGGGATACAGATGATGTGCCTGAGATGAGTGCTAAGATTCGCATTGTGGGACAAACAGTGAAATAAGGAAATCAGTGCAAAAGCCATTGTGGCTCCAACTGGTTGGGGCACGTGTGCAGGAAAGCAGAAGTCATTTTGGTGAAGAAGGTTTTTGAAAGACAGGAAGAAGGCATGAGGAAAAGAGGATGTTCAACAAAAGGATAGATGGATTGTGTGAAAGAAGATCTGCAGCAATCAGGCATGACCATAAAAGAAAGTAGGCGAGTGTCATGTAATAGAGAAAGATGCTGATGCAACACCCTGATTCCATACACAAAATGGGAAAAAGAGACAGAATTTAAACCAGGTTCTACAGCTTCACAGATGAACTTATTCAACACAGTGCTATATGCCTGGTTTATTTTTAATATGCAGAATATTGTGCCTACTTAGGTTTGTCATCATGTGGATGGCAAGTAACCGTTGCTAATAACAAGTATTATGTGTTTTGTTCTGGCATTGCTATCAAGTATTGAATGTTGAACCAAGTAACAAAAATGATAATGTACTGCTCTTTAGTCATCGGCATATTTTTTGTATTAAACAAGAAGTTGTTAACTTATTTACATATTATATGAATGGTACTTCTGATTGGCTGTCAGTGATCCAGGACTGCTGGGACCTCTGGCATACACTGTTGCATCTGTTATGAGACAAGGAAATAAGAATTTATATTTTGAGACAAAATGAACCACCCTGATTATTAGGCATTAATTATCTAGATGACATGCCTTGAAAGAAATGGCTTTTAACTGGTTTTGTGGCATAGAGGGATGGAATGGAATTCTCACTCTGATCAAGGCAACACACTATCAATTAGAAACGTACTCACTGGAGGAGCTTGCGAAGGTGTGGGGGAAAGAGTGGCATTTTGTCAGCTAATCAACTCCTGCAGGAAGGAGTGGTTATTTATGTGTGGTATTTACCACTATATTTGGGGTAGATGCATGCTGTGATTGCAAGAAATGTTGCTGTAAAAGTTCAACATTAGAGGGAAGGTTTATAGAGGAAGTTAAATGTAGTGGTATGTATGATATCAGCACATCTGCCGAGTAGGACTTTCCAACAATATCCCTGTATACAAGACAGCATATACTGTGGTGCTAAAAACACTCTACTTTGTATTTCACCATCCCATTCCCAAACCGCCTGTAGCTGAGGTGATCTTAGCCCTATCGGGGGTACTAGTAAGGACAATAAAGTTAGGAATATTGTGATATGCAAGCAGGAGATGGTCAGCTGAAAAGTAGACCAAGGGAGAAAGCAGAACATGACCTTTTTATTTAAATTATTTCCATTTTGTTTTCCAGGAAAGTCCAACTAGGTTGTACAAAGAAAAAACAAACTTGTTAGTAGAAGCTTGGGAGAAAAGTTCCATGACAGAATTAAGTATTTTCATGTTATGTTATAGAACGTGTGGCTGAAAGAGATTTAAATAGAAGTAGCAAACCACTGGAAAATTTCTACTTTCAGAAATAATGACTTCTGTTAGACAACTTCCCTTTCAGATCTGAAAGTAATTGCCATGTGAACAAAAGAAACCAACAACGGTGAGCTTCATTTTGGGATGAAAAAGCTAACCATGGAACTGGAATTCATAAAGTTCAAAGTTTGTGTCCCCCAAAAACTTCAGTACCTTTGTTCATGATGTTTGACGTTTTCTGTAAGCAAAGCAACCATAATATATATAATAGCATCCCTTATGATACACCTTTTCTAGAAATAAAGATATTCTCACATGTATTAAAATTATATCTGTTTTCTAATCCACAATGAAATTCTTGTGTGGCATCACCTGCCTTCTTCTCTCACAAACCTCCTGTTACTTATCCCCTCTGTGTCTAACTCCTATTATTATATACCTACCTAATGCTTACATTTAAGTTTTGGTGTTGGCCTTTACACTACAGATCTGTTTAAGGAGATATTTGACACCTGTTCTAAGCCTAAACAATATTTCTCATTTTCTCTTTAATCCGATTAAATGGGCATTTCTCTCACAGTCATTAGCTTACCCTGTTCATTTGCTAATTTAAACCTACTTAGTTTGCTGTTGTTCTGTAATTTGATGTAACATCAGGTTGTGGTTGAAAATACTTCTTTGGAACAACCTATCTGCACTGAAAGCTCCTCTTGATTCTAAATAAAATCTGAAATCTGATATGCCTGAATCACATGTTGGCAGCATTTAGACACATTTAGCAAAGAGTTATTTCAGATGCAACTGTTCTTTTAATCACACTTTACATATAAACAAAAAAAATAAAGAATGCCAACAACTACATATAAGTTCATACATTAAAATTAGGCTAACTTGTGAGCCACTTTAAACCTAACTAGTTACCTTATGTGAAAATAAAACTCTGTACTTTATGTCTGTAAGGTAAACACCTTAACCATCATGCTAACCTCCCACTCATCATTCTCTGGATCATCTCTTTCCATTTCTTCCTATCCTCTGCATCTTGCTCTGTCACACCAACCGCCTGCATGTCCTCTCTCACCACGTCCATAAACCTTATCTTAGGCCTTCCTCTATTCCTCTTACCTGGCAGCTCCATCCTTAGCATCTTTCCCAATATACCTATCATCCCTCCTCAGCACATGCCCAAACCAACGCAATCTCGTCTCTCTTGCTTTGTCTCCAAACTGTCCAACATGAGCTGACCCTCTAATATACCGATTCCTAATCCTATCCATCCTAGTCACACCGATTGCAACATCTTTAACTCTGCCACATCCAGCTCAGACTCCCGCCTTTGTCAATGCCACTGTCTCCAACCCATATAACATAGCTGGTCTCACTACACTCTTGTAGACCTTCCCTTTCACTCTTACGGATACCCGTCTGTCACAAATCACTCCTGACACTCTTCTCCACCCATTCCACCCTGCCTGTACTCTCTTCTTCACCTCTCTTCCACATTCACCATTACTCTGAACTGTTGATCCTACGTACTTAAACTCGTCCACCTTTACCAACTCTACTCCCATCATCCTCACCATTCCTCTACCCTCCCTCTCATTTACACACATATATTCTGTCTTAGCCCTGCTGACCCTCATTCCTCTGCTCTCTAGAGCATATCTCCACCTCTCCAGAGTCTCCTCAACCTGATTCCTACTCTCACTACAGATCACAATGTCATCTGCAAACATCATAGTCCACGGGGCCTCCTGTCTGATCTCATCTGTCAACCTGTCCATCACCACTGCAAATAAGAAAGGACTCAGAGCTGATCCTTGATGTAATCCCACCTCCACCTTAAACGGATCTGTCACTCCCACTGCAGTCCTCACCACTGTCACACTACCGACTTCCTCATACAATACCACAACTCTTAAGCACCCTGTGTCATGCTTTCTCCAAGTCTTCATAAACGCAATGCAACTCCTTCTGACCTTCTCTGTATTTCTCCATCAACACTCTCAGAGCAAACATTGCATCTGTAGTGCTCTTTCCTGGCATGAAACCATACTGCTGATCACTAATCATCATCTCCCTTCTTAACCTTGCTTCCACTACTCTTTCCCATAACTTCAAGCTGTGACTAATCAGTTTTATCCCTCTGTAGTTACTGCAGCTCTGCACATCACCCTTATTCTTAAAGATAGGTATCAAAACACTTTCTCCACTCCTCAGGCATCCTCTGACTTTCCAAAATTTCATTAAACAATCTAGTTAGAAATTCCACTGCCATTTCTCCTAAGCACCTCCATGCTTCCATTGGTATGTCATCTGGGCCAACAGCCTTTCCATTCTTCATCCTCTTCATAGCTGCCCTTACTTCCTCCTTGCTAATCTGTTTCACTTCCTGATTCACTATCCCCACATCATCCAACCTTCTCTCTCTCTCATTCTCTTCATTCATCAGCCTCTCAAAATACTCTTTCCATCTACTCAACACACTCTCCTCTCTTGTGAGTACCTTTCCCTCACTATCCTTTATCACCCTTACATGCTGCACATCTTTCCCAGCTCTGACCCTCTGTCTAGCTAATCGGTACAGGTCCTTTATCTCCTTATACTCATGTCTACTTTCTTCATCTCTTTGACAATCCCACTTCTTAGCCTCTTCCTCTGTATACTCTCCTGTACTTCCTCATTCCACCACCAGGTCTCCTTGTCCTCCTTCCTCTGTCCAGATGTCACACCAAGCACCTTTCTAGCAGTCACCCTTACTAGTTCTGCTGTAGTTACCCAGCTATTCGGTAACTCTCCACTGCCTCCCAGTGCCTGTCTTAACTCTTCCCTAAACTCCACTTCACAATCACCCTTTTTTAACTTCCACCATTTAATCCTTGGCACAGCTTTCACATTCCTCCTCCTCTTCTTGATCACCAACGTCATTCTACATACCACTAATCTATGCTGCTTAACTACACTTTCACCTGCCACCACTTTACAGTCTCCAATCTCCTTAAGACTGGCCCTCCTACATAGTATATAATCAACTTGTGAGCATCTTCCTCCACATTCACCACAGCCATGTCCATCCTTTTAGCAAAATCCGCAATCATCTGACCTTCTGCATTCCTCTCCTTAACACCATACCTACCCATCACTTCCTCATCCCTCTGTTCACTTCACCAACATGCCCATTAAAGTCCGCTCCAATCACTAGTCTCTCACCCTTGGGTACACTCACCACAACTTCATCCAACTCACTCCAAAATTTCTCTCTCTTCCATCGCACACCCAACTTGAGGAGCATATGCACTAACAACATTCATCATTACACCATCAATTATAAACATCACTCGGTCAGACACTCTCTTCACGTCTAAAACACTCTTGGCATATTGTTCCTTTAGTATAACCCCTACCCCATTTCTCCTGCCATCCACACCATGATAAAACAATTTGAACCCGTTTCCTAAACACCTGGCCTTACTTCCCTTCCATCTGGTCTCTTGCACACACAATATATCAACCTTCCTTCTCTCCATCATATCAGCTAGCTCTCTTCCTATACCAGTCATACTGCCAACATTCAAAGTTCCTACCCTCACTGCTACACTCCTAACCTTCCTCCTATCTTCCTGCCTTCTCCTCTTCTCCTCCAACAGTAGCCCAATTTCCGCCAGCACCCTGTTGGCTAACAGTACTGGTGGCGTATGCAATTATGAAAAGTTCTCCGCATCAGTAATTTTTGGCAGAAGTTTTATGCCGGATGCCCTTCCTGACGCAACCCTCCCCATTTATCCGGGCTTGGGACCGGCACAAAGAAATGCACTGGCTTGTGCGAACCTCCCACTACATCTAACCTAATGTAAGCAAAAGGCAGATTACAACTGAATGTCTTAAAGGCCATAGTCAGTGATAGTAAATTCAATAATGCATCTAATTTGGGCTTTGCCTGATGCTTAATTTTTAGATTTTCTTTGTCTTCATCAATAGGCTTACAAATATCTTCCCTGAGACAGGAAAAGACAAGCTCTATCCATGGTCAACACTGAACATCTGGGGTCAACAATGGCCTTCTTTAGTCATGGTGTGGCATAAGAATCAAACATATGCATAGTGAACCCCTTTGTGTGTGTGTGTGTGTGTGTGTGTGTGTGTGTGTGTGTGTGTGTGTATATATATATATGTATATGTATATATATATATATATATATATATATATATATATATATATATATATATATATATATATATATATACATATATATATACATATATATATATATATATATATATATATATATACATACATGCATACACACATATATATATATATATATATATATATATAGAGAGAGAGAGAGAAAGACAGATAGATATAGATTTAGATATATTTAAATCAGTATTTTTATTATAATGTATATTTGATAAATATTATTTTTTTATTTACTTGAATATTGAACTTATTTTTATTTTTTGATACCATTGTCCAACTGTGCTAACTCCATATCCACTTGCAAATGGGGTGCAGAGATTCACATATAACATACAATTGCTCTGATTTAAACATGTATCTGGAATAGAACACAGAACTGTAGAAATTCACTGACTGTACATGAGAATGATAAAAGACAATGCTGTAGAGGCACAGGCAAGATGCTTCTCTCATTTTTCAAGACATATAATTGATGTCAGTTAAAAGCAAGCATAAGAGAAGAATTGTTGAAGATTGCTGACAAAAAATGTTTAGCAGTGAAAAAGTATGACAAATGTGTGAATATGGAGAAAAATTATGACACAACGTGGACTGTGTACATGAAACTATGACATGGTTCATTTTTACACAATTCAGTTAAAATTTTACTTAAGCTCACTAAAATCACTAATCTGAATTGCTACCTATGTCTCTGCGAACATTTTCTAAGGTCAGTTGCATTTTTAGGTAATGTAATTCTGAGCTTTATCAGTAAACAGAACATCTGGTAATATATTTTTTCTGGGTGTTTAGCAGGACTTCAAGCAATGTGATATCTCTGATCTGAACTTCACCATGTAATTTTTGTGTTGTAATTTATAACATTTAGAATGATTTCATGTACATTTTAGGTTTTAAGCATTAATTGTGACTTGCACTGGTAGTGTAGAACAAGACTGCTCAAACCGTATCATTCTAGAAAAAACTGTTAAAATATACAGGACTCTCTCAGTCAGTGGTTTCTGTTGTGTTTCAATAAGTCATCAGCAATAAAATATCTGCTGGTTTTAGCCTATTTGTGATATAATAATCATCCCATGACAGACATACATTCAAAAATTAAATAATTCATGAATGATACTATGCAATTACACTGCAAGCAAAATATTAAACTGAGTATTCCTGTTTTCCTTCATATGTAGAAAAAAAATCTTAGTTTTTGCCACATCTGCTCTACAATGTGTTCCATTTTTGGCACCATGTCAGTTTTTACTAGTTTCCAAATGAATCCTCTAGAGTGGTGTCTTTTAACTTCTTACTTCTGAATCAGGTCTCTGTTGTTCAGGCTAGAATTCAAACGTGTCATTTAGAAGCAAGATGGATGTAACACTTTTCCTGACACTACAGCCTGACTCTATTTTAAGTAATCCCAGAAGAAAAATGCATCTCTCTACTTTCAGCTGCCCCCAGTCCTTCTGGACACAGACACTTATTTGGAAATATAAAGAAGATTTTTTTCTTTCTTGCTCAAAGAATATGAATATTGTAGCTTCTGCTTTGTAAAACATGCCACAGGGAATTCAAGGTGCTCAAGTCATGGAAATCCAATACAGGTTTATGATAGCATGGACTGCATTTTATTCAGTGAGGCTAATTTACTGGCAAGTTGGTTAAAGGGTAAATGTTCACTAGTATATAAAATCTTGCCAACTGTTATATACTCAAGAAAATTCATATTGCATTACAAAAAATTAGAAATCAAACTTAGTTACTACGTTCAAAAAAATGTTAAATTTAACAAAAATACTATATAAAACTGAAAAAAAAGTGATCAGAACAAGAGCTATAAATCATACTAAGACTTTTAGTTGTTGGGATAACCTTGAAATGTTGCTATTTAAATACCAATACTGTTAATGTGTTAATTGTATAAGATTACTTTGATGATTCCATGTATTCCTATCATTGTATAAAGATATGTGGAGTTGAATTTGTTCCTTTCTGTGTATATATTGTAAATATATTAAATTAATAAAATATTTCTTGAAAAACAAGACAAAAATTCATATTCTTGATTGGATGTTAAGGGAACGACATCATCTCCAACATGTCTATTAAGCAGAATTACTATAAATTTATTAATGTTATTTAATACTGCAACACTACTGCTAAGTCTTCTACATTATATAACTACTTGGAACTTTGCTGGGGGAAAATGCTGTTCTTTTTTTCACGCAAATATCCTTCTTTTTGTGTAAATCTTGTTAACATCTCATTTGCTTGCAAATGGGAAGAGTGAGAATTTGTTTCATCTTCCACTCTGTATTTGCAAATTGAAAACAAGCAATCTAAGTGTCCAAGGTAAATGAAATGGCTGTTACTCTGTAACTAGTTAGAAGCTGAACGGTACTTACAGACTCTGCTGTTGCCAGCTTGGCAGGCCCGTTGGGCAGCTCCTAAACTGGTGCTCCCTTGAACCTAAGCTGAGGACCAAAACAACAATAATCTAGTTTCTGTCACTGTAACAATGGCAATGTGCTTGTTGAAAACACACTAACTCAGACTCCACTCTACCACTAGTGTGAATGTGTTTATCCTGGTGGCTTTATAAATGAAGGCCTGTACTGCAAGTCCACAACTTGGCACCTGATTATCACATCTCCTCCCAGCTTGTGCCCAGAGCAGCTGCCTCCTTCACTCCATCCTAGTCATGCTGCCACTTATACAAATACTGCCTAGATGTCTACGTCTGTTTTATTTTATCTGCATTTTTAAAGTATTTGACAATTATTCATTATCTCATAGTAATTGACACAAAAATGATAAGGCAATGTGAAAAAGAAGATTGCATTCTAAACTACTGTTGTCTCCCCTATATCCCACTATAATCATTTGCTTTACAACTATATGCAGTGTTTTTGCTCATTAAAGAAAGAAAACATATACAAGAACATATTATTAGTGTTATAGAGATTACCTGTCAGAGATCATTCATATTCATTGTATGTCATCAACTTGTTTTGTTTAATACAGACTCAGACTTGTCTGTCAAACAAGTACAAATTAGATATTGCTAGGATTCAGAAACAAACAGTGCATGTGTTAGGTGAAACTGTTCAGTGAGCAGCAGTGCATACAGTGGTGTCAATTTAGTGCCATACGGAGGACTGTCACACTAGCATGAGAAACAGCACAGTCAGCATCAAATGCAAATGATGGTATAATGATATGGAAGTGAAAACCATTATAGTAATGAAATAGTTATTATTGCAAATGAGGCAGGAGAGAGAAGCAATTCATAAATGTATAAAAATTGAATGGTGACTTACATCTGGCAATAAATTGTTTCACTGTGAACAGTGAGAGGCATTATGCTAGCAGGAGGAGCAGCACCTGCATTAGCCAAACTGAATATGCTATGGACAATCTCACAGTCACTGTCCATGATGGTGAGCATCTCACCATCCACATCACATTTGACCATATCTAACAAACCATCACTTCCATGGTAGATGCATAGTCCAATGTTATTGTCTGGAAACAGATGTCACACTGGAACTTCAAAATACATGCTGTCTATGCACAGACTCCAGTGGAGGCATGAAATACCAGTCTTTTGGATATTAAGGTATATGTTGTATGGATTATCCATGCCTAATTTCTAGATGTACCACTAGGGAAGATATGGCAGTGTTCAATACTCATGAGTGCACAGCATTAGGGTGCCATAACAATGTGCTTCTCACATATGGAAATACTAACATGCTTCATCCTTGTAATAAACATGGTATAGTGGGATCAGTTCAATGCCCACATCCAGGCCTTCACCCAGTATCAGTGTATTTTCACTCTCTACATACAGGGACAACAGAAACGTTTCTGTGTCCTGAAGGTTGTCCTCATAGCATTCTCACATCTGTGGCTGTCTTCCTCCATGCAAAATCATGAGATTTTGTGTGACCATGCAAAATCATATCATTAACCTAGAATCAACACCTGCAAGCAACCATCTTATGTCACACACATGTCCATATGTACCTATTTGGCTTTGCTAGAAGTCTGAATCTCCCATACATGTCCACAACTTGCAGTAACACTTTGTTCTTTTCCTGGGAGGACTTCATGAGACACTTTTTCTGTTTTATCATTATTTATGTTGTTACACTTCTGGACATACACACATGATCAGTGAGCAGGTACATATATGTGTGGCAACATCAGTCAACCATTCAGCAGCCAGAAATGGATCCAGCACAAGGTGAACTAAGTGACTGCCTAGGGCCCAGCATGACCATGCAGATTTACTTTAGAACATTGAAATCCCATAACAGTGAAATTCAAAACACTGAGACCAAAATCTTGAAAATTAAAAACACTGAAAACTCAAAAGATTGAAACCCATAACATGGAAAAAAACATAGGAAAGCAATGTTTAATATATGCCAACAACTATATACAGAAACAAAAAACAAACCATATTACACCTCTGCAAATATAAGTAGGAGGGCAAGCCCCCCCCGCATCCCCCTGTGGGGAGCTATGCCCCCAATACCCCCTGCTATTTAAATATATCAACTTTGAGATCACACTACACAGAACAAAACAGCAAAGATACCATTCTGCACTTCATGACTGCCTGTTTAAATTGTAAAAAACTATCCTCGACCTTCTCTTAGAAGCACTAATTCACTGTTAAAACATTGCACGTTACTATATATCTCTTAGGGTTTACTATTAAAATTACGAAATTCAAAATACATTTCGTATCTAAATGTTAACAATTAATGTTGAGTCTGCAGATTTACGACTGTTCAGTTAGTCATAAATCTGCAGTAATTCCAGAAATGTTGAATTCGACATTTTAGGCAATTAACGACAATGCCATCCTTGTCGTAAATCCCAAACTCCTACAACTAACATCCCATTTATGCAGGGGGAAAGCCCCCTTGCACCCCCCTGTGGGTGGATGTGCCCCCCAAACCCCCCCTATTTATTCCAACTCCGAGATCACACAACACTGAGGAAAGGGATGTATTTCCCTAACCGCACTGTACCGCAATCTCTGTATATCCCTTCGAACGTTTATATTTGTGAATGTACAAGACATATACAAATATAATGTTCGAACATTTAGAATGCACTCATATGAACTATTTGAACATTTTTAGTTTGAATAATTCATAGGCGTGCATTTTGACATCGATATTTTAATTGTAAACCATCTTTCAGATACTTACTGGAGTTTTATAGGTAACCTCATTCATGTTCCCTTCTTACTTGTTATACTACAACATAACTCATCTTAGTGTAGTGTAGTGTGATCTCAAAGTTCATATATATAAGTAGCAGGGGCTGTGGGGGGTGCAGCATCCCCCAATGGGGGCACAGGGGGGCTTATCCCCCTGCTTATAGTTGAAGAAGTGTAATATGGTTTGTTTTTTATTTGTTTCTGTATGTAGTTGTGCTGGAATATAGCACATGTTGCTTTCCTGTGTTTTTTTCACTATATAAGATTCAATGTTCTGAATATTCAGTGTATTGAATTTTCAAGATTTTGGTCTCAATGTTTTGAATTTCAGTGTTATGGGCTTTCAATATTCCAAAGTGAATCTGATCATGCATACAGAAATATTTTCATCTATTCCATTTTGGTTTCCTTCCATTTTTCCTGTTCAGAGTGCATACACACCTGAATATTGATTTCTATAAAGTTTTGAAAATCCAGCCTGGAAACTTGCCCAAGAGATGGAGGTTAGTTTTTAGCATTTGTATGCATTTTAGCATCCAGATTGCTGCCACATTTCTAGACAGGTAGACAGGTGTGTGTGTGTGTGTGTGTGTGTGTGTGTGTGTGTGTGTGTGTGTGTGTGTGTGTGTGTGTGTAGGCAAGAATGTAATCCTTCACACCAACAGGCCTCCTTTGTTTTTTGTAAATCACTGAGAATTAAAGACTGTCAATGTAGTTTCATAGTTATGTGGTTCATAAAATGCATGATGATGCAAAACCTGTTGTTTTGCTTTAGAGTATTCCCCTCTTATCTGTCTCCAGTTTGCAGAATATGTCTGCTTTTGCCTCATTTATGTCCTGCCCTGTCCCTGAGTAAGTCACTTAACCATTTTTATTTTTATTTATTTATTTTACATTTGTTGACCGGGCTAGTCTAGCTGGATATATTTCCATTTTCAGTAGAGGCCCGGGGAGAAAAGCTTCACATAGAACATAACAATGAGACATATTATTAATAAACACAAAGAATAAAAGTAAGACAACATTAGTAATAAAACAAATACAAATTGATAATAATAAACTTGGTGATAAAATTCACAAAAAGTAAGGCACACCATCATTAAAAGTCCTGACTAGAGAAAGGACAGTTTCAAGGGCTTCTTAATAATTACAAACAGGCTATGCCATAAGGCTCCTACTACAATAAGAAATAAAATAAAAAGTGGGAGGAGAAGAAGGAGGAAAAAAGTAATGTGAGAAGATAGGGAAGAGATAGAAGTCAAGAGATGAGAGAATTAAGCCAGACATTGCTTTTAAGCTACTGAAAATTTGGGCTAGCCTGGGCTACTCAGTGGTTCCCTGGACTGCAAACCTAGTAAATATGTGAGCAGTTATGGCATAAAGGAGGGAAATGGATTATAGTAAACAGGAACATTATCATAGGAACCATGTTCTTTGGATATGATCCTTGGGTTCCTTGTGCTCTTGAATGTTGACAGTGTATTTATTGTTTTGATGTGCATAAATTTGACAGCATGAAATCTGAGTTGAATATTAATATTTTAACCATGAATGCATTTTATTTATCTTGTGTTTTGAAGGCAGAGTGTGAAATGCAGAGTAGTAGGGCCACAACAGTTTGTCTAGTAGGGCATAGCCATGTGTCTAGTACTTAGTGCAGATGAGCGGTTAAAGAGCTCCTTCCTGTAATACATGCTATGATTCCCTTAGTCTTCATTTGTTGTCTATATGACTCTGCCAAATTGCTTCACCAAACTGTAGTCCTGGCTGCTCCTAAAAAGAGACCCTTGTATCCAGTGGGCTGTCCTAGCCTGTTAGTACATGCATCACACATTTGCCTTTTGAATTCCTTCACCTTTTATACAGACAATAATTACTGCTTCACTGTATGCTGAGTATGAGTTTCAGCAAATCTCTTGAAGTTTAATTTGTTGCCAGATGCATTTTCACTAAATATGAGTTTCAAGGCAAGGGAGGTTTACTGTTTTCATGTTAGCTGTAAATTAAATATGAGAATATTTTTCTATGTTTAGAAAGTAGCTATCAGTGTTTTTGTTTCTGTAAATCTGAAATATTTACCCTGCCTGACCCATTAGTTGAACACTTCCCCACTTTTGCCCACCGTCTTCCCTCCTCCATGCAACTAACTCCTACCTACACCTTCACTCACTGTCTAAAAAAACTTTAATCCTAGCACATTCTCAAATGCACTAAAAAAATAAATTGGAACCCACTAAAAACCCTTCCCTTAAAAAATGCTGTCACCTACTTTAACTCACCTTTCCTCAACTTGCTTGACTCCTTTGCCCCTCTGAACACAAAATGCATAAGAAGCAATCCTGTACCTTAGCTAACCAAAAATACCTTACTAGCCATGCAATTCCAGGATAAGGCCTGGAAACGTTACTCCAAAATTAAAACTATCATCACCCTTAATGAATTTAAAACACTTCGTAATAAAGTAAAAAAAAAACTTATCTCAGACTGCAAAGCCTACTTCTCTACACTCTAAACCAACCATAACACCAACCCCAAAAAATTCTGGCATGGAATATCATCCCTTCTCAACCCTGGCCAAAAGGAAAACCCCTGCCCTGATCCAGATGCCTCTGCCTTCGACTTAGCCACACAATTTAATATTTTCTTTATCAATTTCATAAGTAAACTTACATCATCCTTCACTTCCCATTCGGCTTCCCCACCCCTATTTCCACCTATCCCTCCCTTCCCTAGCATCTCCTGCTTCCAAACCCCTCATTTCTTCTTCAACCCCATCCCTACAGCCACCATAAAAAAAAAACTTCTACTAACCTTGAAACCCGGCTCCAATGCCTCTGATGATATACCCTGATATTTCTTAAAAGTTGTTGCAGAAGGCATAGCTCTTCCCAGCTGCATTCTTATAAATCGATCTATTGCTGAACATCAAGTTCCCCAGCTCTGGAAAAAGGCCTTTATTATTCCACTTCATAAAAGTGGTAATAATAATAATATCACAAACTTTTGACCTATTGCTGTCTTATCCCCTATTTCTAAACTTCTCAAAAAATGCATCCATCTACAACTTCTACCTTACCTCATAAACAGCCAACTTCTAACCCCTACTAAATCTGGTTTCAGACCCAACCACAGCACTACCACAGCTCTCCTCCCCTTCCTAGAAACAGTTAATAAGGCCCATGACACCGGCCACATCGTGTCCACTCTCTTTCTTGACCTCTTTAAAGCATTCAACACTATCTCTCATAACCTTCTTTTCACTAAACTCTCTAAACTAAATCTATCCCACTCCTCTATTAACTGGTTTACCAGTTACCTCTCAAACAGGCAACAGTCAGATGGAAAAAAAAACACCTCCCCTTTTCTCAATACTTCCACAGGTGTCCCCCAGGGTTCAATTTTAGACCCCCTTCTATTCGGTATATTCATAAACAATTTCTACCAAGCCATCCCAAATGCCAACCTTGTCCAATATGCTGACGATTCAACAATAATCTGCTCTGCCTCTTCTATACCCACCCTAGTTAAATTAACCCAAGATGCCTTCTACACCACTGAGCAATGGAGGATGGACAACCATCTAGCACTCAATGCTTCTAAAACTAAACTCATGATATTTACTGCTTCCAAAATCACCACCCTAGATAAAACCTCATTCTCAGTCACCAATCAAAATAATACTCCTCTTGAAATAGTCTCTAATGCCAAACTACTAGGAGTTATGATCAATGACCAGCTAAAGTTTGATAATCATCAACAAGTAAATATAAAAAAACATACAAAAAAATAGGCATGCTTTATGGCACAAACGTTACATCTCTCCCTCCACTAGGCTCACCCTCACCAAAACCTACCTTATCTTATCCATCCTATATGGTGCCTCTATCCTTACCAACCTGCAATCCTCCCTCAAGACTAAACTCTCCTCCTGTTATAATAAAATAACAAAATTTGCAACCAGCCATAGATCCACTTCCCATCACTGCACTACCCTACACCAACTGAAATGGCTTGAAATGTCCAATTACCTCATCTATATTCAACTTGTTCAAGCACGCAAACTTATTTTCACCCCCTCTGTCTGTCCCTCTCTTGCCACCACCTTTAAAATGCACAAACCAAATAGAATTTTGAGATCTAATTCCCAAAATCTAATTGAACTGCATAAACCTGCCCGTCCACCAGGCAAACATCTAATATCCTTCTCGCTAGCACGTCATTGGAATTTCCTCCCACCTCTCATCAGTACCACCAGCAGCCTCTCTTTACTCAAAACCTTACTTCACATACACCTAACTTCACTATGGGAATGTTCTTGCTCCCACCCCACATAATCTCCCCACACTATAGCTACTCTCTGTAAGCTATAATTCACGATAGCCTCCCATTGTTTTGTACCGCTATTAAACTCTAGGAGTTAGCATAACTCCTAGAATGGTACAATTCAGTAGCCTAAAAATTAACTGCATGAATTAGCATAACTGTTTTAGACTGTTTCTGTTATTGCATTGTACTAATATGTGCACTCTACTAATATGTGTTTTTCTATTTGTTTAATTTTGCTTAATTTGTGCATATTACATTTCTCTAATAACTTACTGTTATGTTAAATCTGTAATTTGTAATGTTCTGGAGCTTTTCTCCTCAGGACTCTATTGAAAATGGACTCATTGTGGCCCAATGGACTATCCTGGCAAACAAAGTATAAATAAATAAATAAATAAATATGTTGTTTTAAATGAAATCTAAATATCTGTGATAATTGTAAAACTAAAGTAGAAAAAAGTACATATGCTGAGAGGTTCTAACACTGTTTATGGTAACGGGAGCATCAGACAAGTAATGGCATACTGGCTGTCAGGGGCCTGATTCATTACCCTATACATGGCCCCCATTTGTCCACGATTCAGCTCTTTTGACTTTGGAAGTATATACTGCAACAATACAGTATTATTAGCCATTCTTCATATAGGTTTGATCTGTACTGAGTGAAGTCAGATGGAATAGCTTTTCTTGATGACAGACAAGATATAGGGAGCTTACAAAAATGAGATGCAGGTATTCTGCAAGCATGTACCCTCCAACCCCCAAAAAACAATGCATCGCATGCAGTAATATTTCATATTTTTGTATAACTTGTGGGTTGTTGAACTAGAGCTGTTTCAGCCTTTATATTATCTTTAATTGTTTTGCTTTATTCATTACACTAAAATGGTTGATGGCTGGATTATAATGGTTAAGGTTTTTACAATATGTACACAAGGTACAGGGTTTGATTACCACCTTTGGTCCCTGTCTTGTTACTGGCTATGTAATTAATGTTTTGTAGACTGAATGCATATTATTTACATTTGAATCTTACACATTAATAGGCTTGAATTGTTCAATGTCGTCTAAGCATATTGCATTGCAGTAGTATAAAAATGTTGCATTTTAGTTATAATTTTTGAAGTAACTTCTTTTTAAACTCCAACAGATAAAAATCACTTAAATTTACAAGAAACAGATTGGAATAATATTGATTCAACAACATTAGTAAGAACATTTTTCACTACATATGATCAGGAAAAACAACTGTTTCAGATTGTAAAAAAAAAAAAAAACTACCAGGGAACAGAACATACTTGTGTTCCTTAAGAAATTACTGTTACTTCCAGTCAAGTTTTAGCACCATTGATGTGCAGTGATCATGGAGTTCTGAAGGTTAATTTGTTTCTAGATAATTAAGCCAAACTGAAATATAAACCAATACACAGAAGATTAATTATAGACTATATGCAAGCAAAACAGTCCCTATGTGAAACTAAATGGAGTGATGTGCTTAGTGGAAAAAGTGCTGATGGAATGTGGAAAGTTTTAAAACAGAGTGCAAAAAAAAAAAAATTAACATCAGGATCTGGGCATTCAATGTCAGGGAATATACCCATAAGAACAAGATATCTGATTAAGATGAGAAACAAAAAATAAGAGAAACTGGAGAGGTTGAACTACAATTTTGAAAACTGATATAAACAAACTGGATAAACAAATTAAGCATAGTATGAGACAAGATCAAGAAAAATTTGATGAAAATTTAAATAAAAATATTGTGCATAATAGGAAACCTTCTACCCTCCCTCTCTACCCATTATTTCATTTCTTCTATGCTACACACTTCCCCATATCACTCTTAATCTTCCACTATCTCCCCACCCATCCCCCAGCAAGTCCTCCTCTCAAGTCCATGTCTCTCCACTCCTCCCCTTTACTCACATCCTTTTTTCTTCATTCCCAGTACCTACATCCTTTTTTTCCTTCTCTTCATTCTCAGTACCTACATCCTTTTTTTCCTTCTCTTCATTCTCAGTACCTACATCCTTTTTTTCCTTCTCTTCATTCTCAGTACCTACATCCTTTTTTCCTTCTCTTCATTCCCAGTACCTACATCCTTTTTTTCTTTCTCTTCATTCTCAGTACCTACATCCTTTTTTTCCTTCTCTTCATTCTCAGTACCTACATCCTTTTTTTCCTTCTCTTCATTCTCAGTACCTACATCCTTGTTTACCGTCCCTTCATTCTCATTACCTACATCCTTTTTTCCTTCTCTTCATTCCCAGTACCTACATCCTTTTTTTCTTTCTCTTCATTCTCAGTACCTACATCCTTTTTTTCCTTCTCTTCATTCTCTGTACCTACATCCTTTTTTTCCTTCTCTTCATTCCCAGTACCTACATCCTTTTTTTCCTTCTCTTCTTTCCCAGTACCTACATCCTTTTTTCCTTCTCTTCATTCCCAGTACCTACATCCTTTTTTCCTTCTCTTCATTCTCAGTACCTACATCCTTTGTTTCCTTCTCTTCATTCCCTGTACCTACATCCTTTTTCCTTCTCTTCATTCCCTGTACCTACATCCTTTTTTCTTTCTCTTCATTCTCAGTACCTACATCCTTTTTTCCTTCTCTTCATTCCCAGTACCTACATCCTTTTTTTGCATCTCTTCATTCTCAGTACCTACATCCTTTTTCCTTCTCTTCATTCTCAGTACCTACATCCTTTTTTCCTTCTCTTCATTCTCAGTACTTACATCCTTTTTTCCTTCTCTTCATTCTCAGTACCTACATCCTTTTTTCCTTCTCTTCATTCTCAGTACCTACATCCTTTTTTTCTTTCTCTTCATTCTCAGTACCTACATCCTTTTTTCCTTCTCTTCATTCTCAGTACCTACATCCTTTTCCCTTCTCTTCATTCTCAGTACCTACATCCTTTTTCCTTCTCTTCATTCTCAGTACCTACATCCTTTTTTCCTTCTCTTCATTCTCAGTACCTACATCCTTTTTTTCCTTCTCTTCATTCTCAGTACCTACATCCTTTTTTCCTTCTCTTCATTCTCAGTACCTACATCCTTTTTTTCCTTCTCTTCATTCTCAGTACCTACATGCTTTTTCCTTCTCTTCATTCTCAGTACCTACATCCTTTTTTCCTTCTCTTCATTCTCAGTACCTACATCCTTTTTTTCCTTCTCTTCATTCTCAGTACCTACATCCTTTTTTTCCTTCTCTTCATTCTCAGTACCTACATCCTTTTTTCCTTCTCTTCATTCTCAGTACCTACATCCTTTTTTTCCTTCTCTTCATTCCCAGTACCTACATCCTTTTTTCCTTCTCTTCATTCTCAGTACCTACATCCTTTTTTCCTTCTCTTCATTCCATCCTTTTTCCTTCTCTTCATTCCTTTTCCTTCTCTTCATTCTCAGTACCTACATCCTTTTTCCTTCTCTTCATTCTCAGTACCTACATCCTTTTTTTCCTTCTCTTCATTCTCAGTACCTACATCCTTTTTTCCTTCTCTTCATTCCTCAGTACCTACATCCTTTTTTTCCTTCTCTTCATTCTCAGTACCTACATCCTTTTTTTCCTTCTCTTCATTCTCAGTACCTACATCCTTTTTTCCTTCTCTTCATTCTCAGTACCTACATCCTTTTTTTACTTCTCTTCATTCTCAGTACCTACATCCTTTTTTTCCTTCTCTTCATTCTCAGTACCTACATCCTTTTTTTCCTTCTCTTCTTTCCCAGTACCTACATCCTTTTTTCCTTCTCTTCATTCCCAGTACCTACATCCTTTTTTCCTTCTCTTCATTCTCAGTACCTACATCCTTTTTTTCCTTCTCTTCATTCTCAGTACCTACATCCTTTTTTCCTTCTCTTCATTCCCAGTACCTACATCCTTTTTTCCTTCTCTTCATTCCCAGTACCTACATCCTTTTTTTCCTTCTCTTCATTCCCAGTACCTACATCCTTTTTTCCTTCTCTTCATTCTCAGTACCTACATCCTTTGTTTCCTTCTCTTCATTCCCTGTACCTACATCCTTTTTTCTTTCTCTTCATTCTCAGTACCTACATCCTTTTTTCTTCTCTTCATTCCCAGTACCTACATCCTTTTTTTCCTTCTCTTCATTCCCAGTACCTACATCCTTTTTTTCTTTCTCTTCATTCTCAGTACCTACATCCTTTTTTTCTTTCTCTTCATTCTCAGTACCTACATCATTTTTTCCTTCTCTTCATTCTCAGTACCTACATCCTTTTCCCTTCTCTTCATTCTCAGTACCTACATCCTTTTTTTCCTTCTCTTCATTCTCAGTACCTACATCCTTTTTTTCCTTCTCTTCATTCCCAGTACCTACATCCTTTTTTCCTTCTCTTCATTCTCATTACCTACATCCTTTTTTCCTTCTCTTCATTCTCAGTACCTACATCCTTTTTTTCCTTCTCTTCATTCTCAGTACCTACATCCTTTTTTCCTTCTCTTCATTCTCAGTACCTACATCCTTTTTTCCTTCTCTTCATTCTCAGTACCTACATCCTTTTTTTCCTTCTCTTCATTCTCAGTACCTACATCCTTTTTTTCCTTCTCTTCATTCCCAGTACCTACATCCTTTTTTTCCTTCTCTTCATTCTCAGTACCTACATCCTTTTTTCCTTCTCTTCATTCTCAGTACCTACATCCTTTTTTCCTTCTCTTCATTCTCAGTACCTACATCCTTTTTTCCTTCTCTTCATTCCCAGTACCTACATCCTTTTTTTCCTTCTCTTCATTCCCAGTACCTACATCCTTTTTTTCCTTCTCTTCATTCTCAGTACCTACATCCTTTTTTCCTTCTCTTCATTCTCAGTACCTACATCCTTTTTTCCTTCTCTTCATTCTCAGTACCTACATCCTTTTTTCCTTCTCTTCATTCCCAGTACCTACATCCTTTTTTCCTTCTCTTCATTCTCAGTACCTACATCCTTTTTTTCCTTCTCTTCATTCTCAGTACCTACATCCTTTTTTCCTTCTCTTCATTCTCAGTACCTACATCCTTTTCCCTTCTCTTCATTCTCAGTACCTACATCCTTTTTTTCCTTCTCTTCATTCTCAGTACCTACATCCTTTTTTCCTTCTCTTCATTCTCAGTACCTACATCCTTTTTTTCCTTCTCTTCATTCTCAGTACCTACATGCTTTTTCCTTCTCTTCATTCTCAGTACCTACATCCTTTTTCTTTCTCTTCATTCTCAGTACCTACATCCTTTTTTTCCTTCTCTTCATTCTCAGTACCTACATCCTTTTTTCCTTCTCTTCATTCTCAGTACCTACATCCTTTTCCCTTCTCTTCATTCTCAGTACCTACATCCTTTTTATCCTTCTCTTCATTCGCAGTACCTACATCCTTTTTTTCCTTCTCTTCATTCTCAGTACCTACATCCTTTTTTCCTTCTCTTCATTCTCAGTACCTACATCCTTTTTTCCTTCTCTTCATTCTCAGTACCTACATCCTTTTTTTCCTTCTCTTC
Organism: Protopterus annectens; assembly: GCF_019279795.1. Lineage (NCBI taxonomy): Eukaryota > Metazoa > Chordata > Ceratodontiformes > Protopteridae > Protopterus > Protopterus annectens. Next base: position 1,285,368,164 of record NC_056729.1, read on the forward strand.
ATTCTCTGTACCTACATCCTTTTTTTCCTTCTCTTCATTCTCAGTACCTACATCCTTTTTTTCCTTCTCTTCATTCTCAGTACCTACATCCTTTTTTCCTTCTCTTCATTCTCAGTACCTACATCCTTTTTTTCCTTCTCTTCATTCTCAGTACCTACATCCTTTTTTCCTTCTCTTCATTCTCAGTACCTACATCCTTTTTTCCTTCTCTTCATTCTCAGTACCTACATCCTTTTTCCTTCTCTTCATTCTCAGTACCTACATCCTTTTTCCTTCTCTTCATTCTCAGTACCTACATCCTTTTTTCCTTCTCTTCATTCTCAGTACCTACATCCTGTTTCCTTCTCTTCATTCTCTGTACCTACATCCTTTTTTTCCTTCTCTTCATTCTCAGTACCTACATCCTTTGTTTCCTTCTCTTCATTCTCAGTACCTACATCCTTTTTTTCCTTCTCTTCATTCTCAGTACCTACATGCTTTTTCCTTCTCTTCATTCTCAGTATCTACATCTTTTTTTTTCTTCTCTTCATTCTCAGTACCTACTTCCTTTTTTCCATCTCTTCATTCTCAGTACCTACATCCTTTTTTCCTTCTCTTCATTCTCAGTACCTACATCCTTTTTTCCTTCTCTTCATTCCCAGTACCTACATCCTTTGTTTCCTTCTCTTCATTCTCTGTACCTACATCCTTTTTTTTCCTTCTCTTCATTCTCAATACCTACATCCTTTTTTCCTTCTCTTCATTCCCAATACCTACATCCTTTTTTCCTTCTCTTTATTCTCAGTACCTACATCCTTTTTTTCCTTCTCTTCATTCTCAGTACCTACATCCTTTTTTCCTTCTCTTCATTCTCAGTACCTACATCCTTTTTTCCTTCTCTTCATTCTCAGTACCTACATCCTTTTTTTCCTTCTCTTCATTCTCAGTACCTACATCCTTTTTTCCTTCTCTTCATTCTCAGTACCTACATCCTTTTTTCCTTCTCTTCATTCTCATTACCTACATCCTTTTTTCCTTCTCTTCATTCCCAGTACCTACATCCTTTTTTTCCTTCTCTTCATTCTCAGTACCTACATCTTTTTTTCCTTCTCTTCATTCTCAGTACCTACATCCTTTTTTTCCTTCTCTTCATTCCCAGTACCTACATCCTTTTTTTCCTTCTCTTCATTCCCAGTACCTACATCCTTTTTTTCCTTCTCTTCATTCTCAGTACCTACATCCTTTTTCCTTCTCCTCGACTCCTCTTATCTACTTGTACAACAACTCTGCAGAATGTTCTGCTCTCCATTTTTGCTGCTGCAACTTACTACTAAACCTTGCAATTATCCCTGATAACTTTCCCTGACTTCTTATTTCATTACTAAGACTTGCATTCGTACTCATACCATGTTTTTAACATCACTATGTTTACTCTGTCTTTGCTTGTTAATTATGGAAATTTTAAACATTATTGTTATTATATTTATTATTTATTAGGTCATATAAATATGGAGAGATTCCTCAAGACTGGAGATGTGATTATTAAATCTGTCTTTAAGGGGAGTAGGACAAACCCAGATTCATAGTGAATCTTAAGTCTACTTTCATGCTGTGCATATCCTAGATGACTGGAGAATAAGTATACTAGTGCCAATGTTCAAGAACAAAGGGGACATTCACAACTGTGGGAAGTACACAGATATCAAACTCCTATCACACTGCATAAAAGTTCTATTCGGGGTGATTAACAAATGAATATACAGTGTAGTAGAAAGAAAGATTATAAGCAGGTCATATTCAAAACAGGGTGCAGCAGAAGTGGCCTGATGTTTGCCATGAGAGAGATAATCAAGTAGAAGCTAGAGTCTAACTGGTCATTCCCAGACTTTGAGAAAGCAAATGACAAGGTCCCAAGAAAGCTCAATTTGGCAGTTCTGTGGTCATCTGAAATCCCAGTAACATTGGTAGAATTAGTGCATTCTTTGTACAAGGACGCAATGACAGTGTTTGGTCTCAAATAGGAGCTTCCACTGGGAATGGGTGTGCATCAAGGTTTAGCTCTGAGAACACTGCTATTCATGCTGGTAATGGACTACATTAGCAAACAGGTTGGATTGAACAGATCAACAAAGTTGCTGCGTGCAGAAAATGTAGCATTACAGGCAGACTCTGAGTAAGAACTTCACCAAAGGATAGGAAAATGGAATGAAATGGAATGGAATACAAAACTAAAGGCACGTGGGCTGAAACTGAGTACAGATAAGACAGTTGTAATGGTAGCAAATGGGAGAAATTAGAAGAAGCCGAGGAATGAGATAGAAGGGAAAATAGTGGAACAGGTTTACAGGTTCAAGTATCTGGGAGGAGTCGTTGAGGAGAAACAGGTATGAATGAGGAAGTTAAAGGTAGAATCTGAGGGGCTGCTGCCAATTATACAGAGTTTTAGGAGCAGAAAAATATCAAGCTGAAAAATAAGGTGCACAAAACAGTGGTGCAACCAGTACCATTGCATAACTAAAAGCCATACAAAAATCTACACGATGCTATGTGCTAACTGATCACTGATACGTTCTAAGGTACCCAGACTTCTGTACCATACAGACTGAGAGTTTGTGTGTGTGAATGCCTGCAGGCAGGGGAAGTGTAGCCTGTACAGTTAAGGATGCTTTTCGGTATAGCATAGACTTTGTGAGCTTGAATGCATTTCTGAATGTCAGTGTGTGAGAATGTGCTCATTTGTATGGCTTTGCATTGTCGGTACAGCTCTCATATTCTTTGCTTGTGTCAAGATACAGCCAAACCATAATGGGTACCACAACTGCTGCTGGTTCATCTGACACTTGGTGCTGCTTCCCAGCCTGTAGCCCATTAATTCTCGGTTGAGGAGCAAAAAAAAACAATGGACCATTCTTTGATCTGATGTTTTTCACTTCTATCCTAAGAAGTTACACCAGGTCCTAATAACCTACATTCTTGTGCTGTATGTGAGAGTAAAAAAGAAAGTTCCATTTTCCAGCCAGTCACTCATTCTCTCTATGTGAGAGCAAAAAAAAAAAAAAGAGGAGGAGTGCCAGAGTGCAAGGTCCTAATGTTCTCATGCTCTATTTTCTGTACCCCGTGAGAACTCCCAAACTTCAGGGTCAGTTTTTCAGTATTGCTCTAATTCACATGAAGCATGAATAACCCAGAAATCATAAGTCCAGATATAAAAAGATCTGTGCATATGGGTTTATCTGTCTTTCCTTCTATGTGCTTGTATACTTTGTCCATTTACTGGAATGTCAAACTTGTTTAATGATAGAAAAAATATCATGCATCAGTCAGATAGTAATATACTAAATTGCCTAATCCCAAGCGGATTCCTTAGTTTGAACACCAGCTGTATTGCCTAGAGATAAGCATTAGCATCATGGTTAAATAATTTCTGTAATTATTAATTGCCTTCCACATATCTCTAGGCATTCTGTTATCAGCTACAGACTGAGGTGATTCTTACTTACTTCACAGGGATGTCCGTGAATAAAATAACAAACAGCACATATGGTTCTCTTTTCAATGATACTCTGCTGATAGTGCTCTTGGAGCTGAGAAACCTTTAAGACTGAATGCCCTGTGTGACATGTTTGAAAGCCAACCAACGTCTTAGTCTATTTTTTTTCTAGAAGCGTCCTTCAATTCTTCTTTCTAACTGAGCTTTGCATACATTGCATTACCAAAAGTTGTACAAAAATCTACACGACGCTATGTGCTAAATGATCACTGGTATGTTCTAAGCTGCCCTATCTTAAATGTATGTCAGGCTGGTCTTAAAGTCTTTATGGCTGCATAACTTAATTCAACTAATCTGAAAATACATGCTGAAAAGCCTGTTATGAGAATTTTCAGATGACCTAAACTGACCTGAGTGCTGTAATATTTCTGATCAAATCCCAAAATGTCAAAATAACAATGAGATCAAAATATTTCATGTTCTCCTTCCAGTTAATGACAGAAAATATACCAGAAGAAAACTCTTACCCATTCACTGTCTGGAAAGATAGAAGCACAAGCCTAGGAATAAGTTGATTAGTGACATTGCTGGAGTCCCAGCTGTAAGATAATCATAGATACAAGCATATATTATCAGTCACTAATGGCACAAAAAAGTTCAATTAGTTTTCCTAATTTAAGCAAGCAATAATGCCTGACAGAGTGGGTGTTACAGGAAAATAAAGGATTGCCCAGGGGTATGGTAAGGCCTAAAGCCTGCTGACAGTTAAAAGCAGGACTGTGGCTGAATTAATAGTAGTTTCTTAACTGACTTTCTTTCCTGTAGTGAAGGTCCTTCAATGGGCAGAGAGTAGTTGCCCACCAGTTCTACTGTTGCACCGTCATCTTATCAAATAATTTCTTGATGTATTCCTTTACCTTCTGTCTAGCCGTAGTTGCTTACCCAACAAAACTAATTGAAAGGCTCACTGTGGTTATCACATCTCACTATCTCCTTATTCACCTGCATGTTCCTGGCAAGTCGTACAGTAGTCAAAGAATTCTGCAATCATTTTATAGCTGTCACTCTTACCTCCTGTACCAAGCTATCCTGTCTTATTTTTGTTTTCATGCAGTCACCAGTGTCCATACCATCTTAAAACAATGACAGTGATAAATAACATAGCCTAAAAAGACAATTATTTCCAGTAGTGAAACATTTTAGAAGTACAGTATGCTCTTTTTTTCAGTAGTTAATTTTCCTATTAATTCCGGGGTCCAGCCTTATTGCTGTCTTCATATATAATTTATAAGAAAAAACTCAACTCTTACTGCTAAACAACGGAACATTGCTTGTTTAAACAGTATCTGGCATTTCCAAAAGACTAATTTAATATGTACCTATGTAAGTTGGGTACTTTCATAGTACAGCAATGAACAATGGCTAGGAAGCATTCTGGACATGTCAAACATGTACATCAGCTGTACTGATTCACCTTGTCTACCTAAGTTCAAGCAATAAAACAATCTCTAAAATATGAGAAATAGTTTTCCATTGTGTTCATCCTCAGCATTATCTAACTCATTTAAAATAAAGCAAAGTAAACATTTGCTGTATGACTTGGGTTGAAATTGGCACAGATTTAAAGAAACTGCTATTCCAGACTTTTTGTGAGCATGTGCTAAGCGATAGGAAATCAGCCAAAATGTAATGCTTTTTAACACTTTTCTTCTGCCAAGTGACATGCTAAGTAGTTAAGCAAGAACAAAATGTGATCCAAAGACAATTATTCCAATTTGTCATGCTGGAAAGTATGTCATGCCTTTCACAGAGCATTGCATCGTGGTTGACTTTTCTGCATACGATTAGCATACAATTAACATGGAATTTTACGGTAATAACCTAGTTTGCATATCAAACTGTCCAGCCTTTCTTTGATCAGAGTATTTGAGTCAGATGTTTTGAGCCTATTAGATGAGAGCACATTTGGCTTTTTCTTTTATTTCATTATTTTTAACCATTCGTTCTGTTCAGCATCTGCTTTCTAACTAACTCAGCCATAAAGACAGATACATAATCATCTCTGTCAAAACTTAAAGAGAAGGAGAAACAATGGCTGGAAATCATAGAACCTATCACATGAAAACACATTTGGCAGTTTCTCTTATTTCATTTCTTTTAACCATCCATTATATTCACCATCAGGCTTCTAACTCAGTCATACCTTTAAAGGACAGATGCATGATAATCTCAACCAAAATCTACAGACAAAGACAGATAATGGCCAAGATTCATGGCTTTACACTGTGAGCTGCACCAGGGGCTATGCAGCATGGGAGCAGGATACTGCAAGGTAAAGAAAATATATGAATAACCAAATGGTGCCACGCTGTGCATCTTATAATATAGATTTGTTCCACTGTGGACAGAGGAGCAATGCATAAAGAGTACACACTGGCTACAGGTAAGCAGAGAAATATGTACACAGACACAGAGGTATAGTTAAGCCGAGGCAAAGAAACAGTGACTCTGAGTGCAAAGTGTTGGGGAGGTATGATTAGGAAATGCCAGCCAATTGCTAGTGCATTACTGACATTCATTTCCATACCAGTAGTTCAGAATGTTGTCACAGAAATAAATGCAGATACTGCTTTTTCAGTCAAGACTGAAGCTTGGCATGTGCAATAAGTTGTAGTAAGCAGTTTGATACAATTTGTAAAAGTAGAAAGCTTTTATTTGCTGCACAAATTAGAATTAAGGAGATGAGGGGGCAGAAAAAGACCTGGCTTGTTCCTGAGGTGCAAAATTGGGAGGTTGGAGAATGGACTTGTTATTTATTTATTTATTCATTTATTTGCACTTCAGCTTAAAGTTGAGAGGCATAGATCCAGAAGAATGAACCTGGGTTGGAGCACCAGATTGGGAAAATAGGCCTTTCTTTTGTCTGTTGGTATGAAGCTCATGAAACCACCATAGCATAGTTGCAGCAGTTAATGAGACAGGGCGTGGTGTAGAAGAACACTGGAAAGCAACACAGATAAATTAGTTATGCCAGTCAGTGAATACTATGTGTACTCTTCAATCAGCAGTATACCTGTTGGTTTAATCAAAGGGTAGTATAGGAAAGAATAAAACAAAAAAATATAGCAAGCAAAGGTATGCTCAAAGGGGACACATTAATGAATGATTGGAGGGAGGAAGGAGCAATGGAGGGAGTGATGACCTCCCTTGATATTACACAAACATAATCTGTCTACACATATATGGGTCTATTGATAAATGCTGAATGACCCAAATGTCAACATTCACAATGTCAAACAGAAAATGTCAACACTTTAATAATTAACTCACTACTACTTGGAGCATTCAAAAATAAAACTGTAAAAGTACAGTGACCCCACACCCCTGTTAATTATAAATACTAACTCCGCGATCACACAATGTTGGGGAAAAGCCTTATTTCCCAGCTCTAAGAGTTCTGCATTCTCACACACCCATCAATCATCTGTGTAGTCAACCATATTTTGTGAGCTAAACTGATACCGACCAAACGTGGATTTGATGACAGTCAGCTCTCTCATATATATATAGAGAGAGAGAGAGGGAGAGAAAAGGGATTACGGGAAAGATGAGAGGGAAGTAAGGAGAAGAAAGGTATTGAGCAGGGGCAAACAAACACAAAACAGTATAGACAACTGTGAGGATGCTGTTAATGTGCCTGGAGGGGGAAGGCATGGAGTGGAGAGAGAGAACAAGAGATGGCAAACAATTGGCAATGTTGAAAATTAGGCAAGGTACAAGAGATTGGGCTGAGCACAACTTGTGGGAAATACACCAGGATGGGGAGAAGGTGAGGTATGGGTTGCATGCTAACTGACAACTAGCCATGTGGCAATTACTGGAAGAGTTATGGTGCTTAGTAGATGAGAACACTCCCTTCTCTGGTGGCCTGATGGAAATGGGCCACTGACCAAGTGAATCAATGATTCTCTCCAGTAAGTGTTCAATGCTAGCTACCGGTATGGCATTGCTCGGTCAACCTCCTCATCTACCAATTGTGTAGCACTGGCTGAAGCACAGTGGGTGGTTGATTTAGACTGCCTGTCAGAACACCTCTCCAAAAAAACATACTCAATAATCTGAACCATATATATATATATATATATATATATATATATATATATATATATATATATATATATATATATATTGCAGTTTAATACAAAACAGTCAAAGTAAATCTGCTGCCATAAAGTCTCTTCCTTGGCTCCAGTGTCAGCCAGCATGGTTTGTCTATTGTTCCATCTTTGCTTATAGAGAAAAGATCAGATGAACCATCACACACAAGTGAAGATGAGATACAGATAACATTGTAAAGCTGCAGTCATGTATGTAAGACTAGACAAAAGAAGCCTGAAATGTTTTGTACAGTATGACATCTAAACATGTGTGTGAAATAACTCACAATATCCTGCAGTGTGACATGAATATATGTGTCATTACAGCCATCCAGAACATAAATGCAGTCCACCTTAGTAGCCTGACTTCTATGTCCTGATATCTGTCAGATGAAAACCTTTATCAGGAACATTGCTCTGAGCAACAGTAGCAATCCATTTAAAAAGCAGACTTTGAAGAACATTACATATGCCAAACTCTTACTATATCATTCAGGATGATTTGCCCAACATCTACTTTCCACAGACAAAGGTCTGAACAGAGCCATTGTAGATCATCATAGTAGATCCTGTATTGTTCACCAGTCAGCAAAATGCCAACAACCTCATTAAACACCTTTGCCAGGTCATAACAGAGATGCTCCCTCTTAAATATATTCATAATAGCTGCCAGAAGCTGATCCCATCCAGTGGCAGATTTAGGCATGTACATGTTTCCATTTCAGCTTAATGTTTTTTTTTTTTTTTTGCTTTTGGCTTGAAAGATGCATCAGAGATGTGAATGGGGGTTGCAGTCAGGTGATCTATGCAACAATCCTTAATTGTTCCCCCAGCTGCTTCCTCATTGTCATTTAGTGAAAGTACATTTGGTGACAGAGTAGATTTGTTAGATTTAGACAGTGAAAAACATTTAAAGAAATAAAGATTTCTACAAATATATCTGTATATTTTTTCAGACTAGCACTGAAATGCAGAGCTGATCAACATCCTATTCAAGCATTCAAACAGAACTGCTGTAGTGAGCAAGTGAGCAAGGAATAGTGTTCAGAGACTCTGACATAATTTTTCCTTAATCAGAGCTTGAATGGAGGAACCAAAGTGGTACAGTTGAGTACCTTGTTAGGCACATAAGTGAACACATGCATACATAGTATCAGAGCTGGATCTAGCACAAGTTTCCCTAAGCAGTTGCCTAGGGCTTGTCCTAGCTGGTGAGTCCATCCTGCTGTATTATGGCATTAAAATTTTTCTCTCAAAATATTCTCACAGGTTGCTGTCAATGCACACGCACGCACACACACACACACACACACACACACACACACACACACACACACACACACACACACACACACATTTGTTTCACATTTCATCACTTGCTCCATGAAATCCTGCCAAACAAATCAGTAAAAATCCCAATTGGCTATGGCTGCATTCTAGATTGTTTCTCCTTGCAACTGCAACCAAGGTTTAATGTTGTAAGAACTGAAATGGTTAACCGGTTTTGCATTAGCATAAATCATCTGAATGGTACGAACTCTGGAACACAAATATCTGTTATTTTTAGTGACATTAGTAATCACTGAATTTCAAAAAAAAACGTTCTCATGAAAACAGACCAAAAACAAAATATGAGAGAGAAAAAATCTGTACATTTTTAAAAATTCTGTCCATTTGAGGTATATGCTCTCAACTGTCCAGATTTTTTTTCATGAAATACCATTTTATTACTAAAATTAACTGTTCCTCCTGTATGGCAGACCTGATGTGCAAATTGCTTACATAAAACTACATATACACCAAAAAAAGTCTTGTAAGATAGATACCAGTGCTATTAGGACGGTGGCCCTGTACAAGAGAAGTCACTTAGAATGGTCCATTTAGTTCAAGGACATATAAGGTATTCTGTATTAAGGCTGTGTTCAATATTCATACATTCTCTAATGCATATTGTTACATCCCCCTCTGTTTATAACTTGATTTAATCCACAAAGTCTACCTGCCTGCTTGAGGACTGCCATATTGAAAGGAATGGGGCTGACTTAGCAAAACAGAGACTGATCTTACATTTACTCATTTTGTGGATTACTACATGTATAAGAAGAGCACATTTGTGGTTTTAAACTTCAGAGCTAGCCTGCTATAATTGATTAGGACCTATATAATTCACATTTCCCCTTTTCTTACAGTCTGTGTAGTGATTTTTGTTAAATGTGTGAAATGTGTTTGTATGTATGTTTGCATTCTTGAAGAACTTTTTGCAAATGTGTCTGTTTTTATGGGGGATGCACAGGAGTTGCAATATCTTCTAATATGATGTGGTGCACAGTTTATATTTTGTAGGCTGTTGGAATAAATACATATTGTTGTATAAAATATGACGACTTTATTACACAGTAAACAGTTGAAAACTAATATGGGGAAATGTTTCATTATGGTGCTTGTGCATACATGAGCAGACTGTTGAAAAGGTCATTGGGGGAAATTTTTATTTATTTATTTAAATTTGTGGACCGGGAGTGTCCGACTGGATGTAGGTCCATTTTCAGCGGAGGCCCTGGGAGAAAACCTTCACAGTAAAATAAACAGACAGTAGTTACATTGGATTACATAGCGATTAACAATTTAACATAGCAATTACTTACAACATAATTTGGTGCTTATGTATACTTGGACAGAGTGCTGAAGGGGTTTGGGGGAAATGTTTAATTTGGTGATTGTATATGTGACAAAAGGGGGTACTGCCAGCACAGCTAACTGGAATTTTGTAAATAAATATATGTCATTTGTGAACATTAACATGCCAACACAGCTAACTGGAATTTTGTAAATAATTATATGTCATTTGTGAACATTAACATGATTTATATAAGGTGCTTGTAATGTATTAGAGCTGTATGCCATGTGTATATTAAACTTTGTTGAAAAGATATTTGTAAAGTGTTGTGTTTGAAATGCAACCACAGTGTACCTACTGCAGAGATGAGAAATCTACATGCACTACTGTATCTGTTTAAATGTATCTGTTTTAACAGAGGAAACTGGAGGGTTAACCTCAGTCCAGCAAACTTTAGGAAAATATCTGAAATTAAATCACTTTATAGGCTAAGTCATGAAGATGTTATCTCACAGGATTCAATGCAGCCAGAGACACAACGTCTGTGTTAGAAAGCTTTCTGTATTGTCTTTGGGATGAAGGAATGCAATTGTTTTATGACTTCCAGCACCTGCCAAAGATCTGAGCAAAAGCTCTTGTCAGTGTATTTTTACAAGTAGATGGTAAATGCTGATTGCTGCCATCAGTGGGGGTTTGCATGAGAACTAGATGACCCAAAATGATGTCATTCTGGAAGCAATCCCAACAGTAATATGTTGGATATTATTTTGAGAAGTCTCTTGGAGAGACTCAACATTCTGTATTCTGTCTTGGACCTGACAAAAAGAACTACTCACCACATTATCTGGCTTGCTCTAGTAAGTAAGTTACTAGGGAATAGTAGAATTCTCTTACATTCAGTCAGAAATAAGGTGAAGCTTAGTTTAGATATTATTTTTCTTTATTTTTGAGACTGTCCTTCATTGTTGTTTTAAATACTTCCTATGATTTTGAACTCTGGTGTCACATTGAATATATACTTAATATTTTCTTATTTTCTTATTTATTATTAAATATATTTAAACCTTTCATTGTGGCTGATCTTTGTAGAGATAAAGTTTTGAGAGTACTTGCTTATTTATTTGGTGACACTGTTTGGGCAACACCATATAGCCTTGCTCTTGGTCAGACCACCGTTTGTATTAATATTAATTTTACAAAGTATATTGGGTACTCTTGGAAGAGCCTTAAGGTAGCTGGCGGAAGGGGTCTGGTGGCAATGAAAACTACCTTACAGTCTGGGCAAATGGGGGCATAGAAAGTAGACCTATGCCAGCCTTTCCCAGATATGTGTGTGTATATCAAATCTCAAAGAGCGTGTGTGTCAGCTATTTGGGCAGGGACACAAAGCACTGGCTGGACAGAGGGGATGTTGGAGAACTTGGTTTGGAACCCTGGCTAAGGACATAACTCTATAGCTGTGCCAGTGGGAAGTCTTATTGGGGATCTGGAGAAAGGAAGAGGAACTGGGGAAAGACTAACTGTGGCGTCTTTGTGCTCGTAAGGGAAATTGCACTTAATGCAGAGAGCTGCATCTGGAAATATTGTGTACCTGTTTTCTGTACAGTGAACAACCCTCCACAGGTGCCAGTGGTGAGGATTCTTGATAACTGGCCCAGAGGGGGGATGTCCACATCACATATTGGTTGGCAGTGGCAGGCTATCCATATAGTTAAGATCACTGACCTTCCTTACCACTTTGAAGGGTCCCTCCCAAGCTGCCTGCAAACAGATGGAGTAAATATTTGTCCAACTCCCTCTTAAAATGGTCTATAAAATGCCCATAGCATGGTCTTTAGTGTAGAGTATAACCTCTCCACCAGACCATTAGTCTGTGGGTAGGAGGTGGTATTTAGGTGTTTCACCCCACAGTGCTTCCACAGATGACATAAAATTAACACCTCTGCCAGTCAGTATTTCTTTTGGGAAATCTACACTTCTGAAAATCTCTAACAAAGCACTGGCCACCTTTTTGGTCAAAATGAAGGACAAGGCCACTGCTTCAGGGTATCTGGTAGCATAATCTTCCACCACTAGGATATACTTCTTCCCTGTTGAACTTGGGATACTCAGAGGCCCCACAATATCCATAGCTACCCTCTGAAATGGCTCCTCAATCACAGGCAAAGGCATCAAAGGAGCTTTCACCTTGTCTCCTGCCTTGCCCACTTTTTGGCACTCCTCATAGGTCCAGCAATACCCTGTTACATCCCTTGCAATTCCAGGCCAATAAAAGTTCTGCATAATACTTCTCTTGGTATGCTTTATTTCCATATGACCTGCAAAGGAAATGTCATGGAATTTGGCTAGAAGTGCCAGATGGTAGGCTTGGGGCACTACCAACTTCTGTATTCTCACACTCGTTGTCCCTCCCTCAGGGGTCCATCCTCTATACATTAACCCTTTGTTCCAGTATACAGAACCCACTTTTCCTTGAGAATCAGGCAACTCTCTAGCTACCTCCCTCAAGCCTTGTAATGTAGGGTCTGACAGCTGAACCTGTCTCAGATCTCTCATTATAACTCTTCCCAGCTGCCCTTCCACAGGAAGGCTGGTATTCTCTGACAGTGGTGCCTCACTGTAAGCCTGGGTGCTACTACTCACTTCTGCTCTTGCAGTCACTCTGCCTAAGGGAACATCAGTACCCACTAGCAGCTGTAGCTCACCTCCAGTCTCACTGCTACAGGGTAGCTCTCACTCTGAAGTAACCACCTCACCAGTCCTGGCTTCAAGTGTATGGTCTGTCTGGGTCTCTCCAGGCTACCAGATCCACATGCCTGTCTCCAAGCCTGACTGCATGTAATTGCATGCACACAAGGTACTGCATTACCAAAATCATTCCCTATCTGGACATCTGAAGGGATATCCTCAAACACACCTACTTGCTTGCTTCCTTTTCCACGAGGTGAACCTTAGCCAAAGGTATTTGGAATGGGGTCCATCCTAAAGCTCAGACTGAAGTAGACTGCCCAAGCAAGTAGTGCTCCCCTTTAACCACTGAAAGCTTCACAATGGTTAGGTCAGAGGCTGTGTCTCTCTTAGCAGTGGCCTCTTTCCCATTTACTAAGATAGGATATAACCTATTGTGGTAGTTTGGTACCCTTGTTGTCTCCAGACAACTTACTGCTGGCATTCTGTCATTCACACTTACTGACTGTCCCACCTTTTCTTCCTCACCTTGTCTCCATGGACATCTAGATGCTACATGAGCACACTGGTTGCATTTAAAACATTTAACCCTTGGTCCTGGATGTGTACTTGGACTAGTGGCTTCCCTGCTATATTGGTGGATACTATTGTGGTGGTCTAGTCGGCCCATCATGGGTTCCCTTAGACTCATGAGCAGCACTGTGTATCCCTTTCCTGTGCAGTGATCCCCTGCTTGCTAGGTATAGGTCTCCCTTTTTTCCCCAACTCATCTGCTGTGTTACATCTTCTATCTGCTAACCAGATTTTCATGTCCTTAGGCAAATTGCTAAGGGCTTGTTTTCTCACCAAAAGTACTGTCAGCCCTTCAAAAGTGGTGACCTTACACCCACCTGTGAAAATAAGTGTTTAGTTCAGCAATATATTCACACACAGACTCATCTGCCTTTTGCCTATGCTCAAGAAATTTTCTCCTATAAGCTTCAGATGTTAACTTAAACACTCTAAAAGACAATTTTTAACAATATTATAATTTAAGCAATCATTATCAAACAATTTAGAAATAGCAGTTACAGCATTGCCATGGAGTAAGGGGATCAGGAAGTGTACCCAGATCCCTTAGTCAATATTACACTATTTACATACCATTTCATACATATAACCAGCAAAATTATCCCTTTCTACAAATTTTAGGGAAAAACTACCTTACACTTGTTGAAGGTTTACGAGTGGAAAAGCAAAGCAAACAAAGAAGAAGACCTCTGGTATTCCACCACAGTAGAGTCTTGTGTCAAACATCAAACAAATGTAATGAAAAAAAAGTAAAAACAGCATTAAAATTCCATAGTGGTAAACCAATAAGCACTTTCAGCTATTTAGGCTTCTTTAGATTGTTATCTTTTGGTAGCAATGCTTAATATTTATACTAAAAACTAACCAATAAGGTTTGAAATCAATTGACTTCTAAACCAATCATGTCAATTCATTCTCAATCTTCATTAGAATATCCAATATTTTTTCTTTGCACTACTAAGTGACCAATGGCTATGATACAAAATTGGCGCCAAAAATATGCTATATACTATGTTGGCCCATCCTACTTCAGCTATATGCTAATATGCACTTATCTGCCTGTTTTTTACTGGCTATAAGTGCCGAATGTATCATTCCAATAGATTTAGTTTTACATAGCTTTCCTGTTTCCACTTTGCTGCCATCCAGTGGCCAAAGTGTAATACTAGCTTTTTAAAAGTTTTTTCAAAAGCATTTGTTTCCATTATTTTTATTTTTACATGGCTTCCCTGTTTAAACTTTGCTGTTATCCAGTGGCCAAAGTCTAATACTAGCTCTTTAAAAATTTTTCAAGAGCATTTGTTTCCATTAATTTTTATTTTTATTATTATTAAATATAATATATATATATATATATATATATATATATATATATATATATATATATATATATATCTAAACTTACTATAATTAACTTTGACTAACAGGTTGCCTTTCTAGAATTTTTATATATAATCTTATTTTACAATTATCTGCTTCTTCAGATATATGAAACAATTCTTATCTATAATTGCCAAACTATTAAAATATTACTGACATAGCCAAAAGTATGGTCACTGTGTCAACCCTGCTTCCGTCAGCACAAAGATGCATAACTGCACATTACAATTTTATATCTTTTTACTACTTACTAAATAGAGAGTCCATTATTCACTAAATAATCTCTAGATATATAAAAATATGTGAAAGCTAATATTACACTTTGGCCACTGCATGGCAGCAAAGTTTAAAAAGGGAAGCTATGTAAAACCAAATCTATTGGAATGATACATTCGGCACTTATAGCCAGTAAAACAACAGGCAGAGAAGTGCATATTAGCATATAGCTGAAGTAGGATGGGCCAACATAGTATATTAGCATATTTTTGGAGCCAATTTTGTATCATAGCTATTGGCTACTTAGTAGTGCAAATAAAGATTAATGGATATTCTAATGAATGAGAATAAATTGACATGATTGGTTTAGAAGTCAATTGATTTTAAACCTTATTGGTTAGTTTTTAGTATAAATATTAAGCATTGCTACCAAAAGATAACGATCTGAAGAAGGCTAAATAGCTGAAAGTGCTTATTGGTTTACCACTATGGAATTTTAATGCTGTTTTTACTTTTTTCATTAAATTTGTTTGCTGTTTGACACAGGACTCTATTGTGGTGGATTTCTGCTGTGGTGGAATACCAGAGGTCTTCTTCTTTGTTTGCTTTCTGCAAATTTTGGAAGAAATTTACTTATCTTTGTTGTTTTTGGGGTTCAGTTACTTCCTTACCCATTACCTCTATGACCCTGGCAAACAGTCAGCATCTCCTTCTCATGTTGTCTCTGCCTATCATTCTCCTCAGCTTCCAGACATTGCAGTTTCTTATTTACCTCTTCCTCCTGATGTTTCTGTTTCTCATTTTCCTCAGCTTCCAGATGCCTCAGTCTCTCTGTTGCTTCTATTTCCAAAGGCATACAGTTTAAGCCACTTTAACTCTAGACAGATTTTTAAGTTCTCTGTAGAAAGGATGAACTGTAGATTTTCTGAGAGTTGTACATCTCCAAGACCAGTACAGTTGTCCTCCTTATTGCAGGTCTGTGACGCAGCTGTGCCCAAGGCTGCAATAATTTCTGCTTTAGTCAGGTTGGCATACACCAGTCCATTTGCCTGGCACATCACAGCCAACTGGCTCCTTGTCAGCTTGCCATACTCCTCTGCTGACATCCTTGCCTGCTCTCTCTGACTAACTAAGCTAAAAAAAATAAATAAATAAAACAATTGTGATACAAAACTCTGAATGTTCACTGTGTGGCTGACTAAGAGAACAAACACTTTACTTAGTGATCACTGTTTACAAGATACAGGAATTAAATATCCCACCACTGCCACCAATTAATATGTGATGCCTCAACACTGACCTAGTAATCAAGGAGTGTCTGCCCTAACCACTGGCAAAAGTGGGAAATGTACGCACTGGGAGGATGACAAGTACACAAAAACTAAAGTGCAATTTCCATTAAGAGCACACAGAGACCACAGTCAGTCTGGGGCCGATTTCTCCCTCTTTCTCCAAATCCCCAGTAAGTCTCCCCACTGGCACAGCAATAGAGTTGAGTCCTTAGCCAGGGTTCCAAGCCAAATCCTCCCACCAACACTCTCTCTGTCCATCCACTGCTTCATGTCCCTGCCCAAGTAGCTGACACACACACACACTCCTGGAGATTTGTTTTATACACACACACAAACATACACACACACACACACACACACACACACACACACACACACACACACACACACACACACACACACACACACACACACACACACACACACACACACACACACACACACACATGTATTAGCTATGTCCCCTTCTGCCCAGACTATAAGGTAGTTATCACTGCCACCAGAACCCCTTATCAGCTACTTTAAGGCCTTTAACAAAGGGTGTCCAATCCTACTGTGTAATGGTACTATTAATCCAAATGGTAGTCTGACCAAGAGCAAGGCTATTAGGAGTGGCCTGCACAATGGTACCAAATAAATATGCAAGTACTCTCTGAGCTTACATATGTCTCACAAATATCAGCCACAAAGATAGGTTTAACTATATGTAATAAAAATAACAAAAGAAAATACTCAGTAAATCATCACAGTAACTTCAGAGTTCAAAATTACAGGGAATATTTAAAACAACATTGCAGGACAGTCTCAGATACAAAAAAATCTAAACTAATTTTTACTGTATTCCTTACTGAATCTAAAATAAATTACTGTACTCTAGTTAACTTACTTACAGCAAGGCAAGACAGATGTGATGAGTGGATGTTTCCAGCTGATGCTGGCAGGTCAAAGACAAAGTACAAAGTGCACCCTCTGTCTCTCTCTCTCTCTCTCTCTCTCTCTCTCTCAGATAGTTTTTAAATTACTTTCTCAAATATTTCTGCTGGCATACTAGAAGCATAACATCACTTTTTGTCACCTGACTTTACTTCCCAAGCTAAATCCCCATTATCAGAAACTACCAGCATTTAGCATCTCCCTGTGAAAAATACATAGCCCTCAGATATTTGCAGCTGCTAGAAGTCATACAACAATAAACCACTTAGAAAACAATGCAGAAGATTCCCTAGTTTTAGGCATCCTGTCTCCTTGCTGCACTGAAACTGAAAGGCGCAGTTATAAAACAATTTAATGTCAACAATTTTACTGACATTTTGCAAGTTAACCTTCTATGTGCCAGTTCCCACTATTAAAATATATACATTTACACAATTACAATAGTGTATATTCATTTCTGTTCTTTTCCAGTAGGGTACACTGTGGGCAAATGTTTTAGCTCCGTACTGTACAAACCCTTTTCACATGCACACAGAACACACAGCTCTAATACATTTGTAACACCAGCATATGAATCATGTTGACATTCACAAATGATATATAATTATTTACAAAATTCCAGATAGTGTCTCCTTCTGTCACACTTCTATATTAATCATATTAATATTCACAAATGACATATAATTATTTACAAAAGTCTAGAAAGCTGAGCTGTCCTTTTGTGACAGGGCCATTTTAAACCTAGCTAAATTTCTCGTCCCAAAGGCAAGAATCAAACCCTGTACCTAGTGCATATGAGATAAACCCAGCATGACTCATACTATTAGAATTTAATCCAAGGGGCTATTTTTTATTTTTTTTCAATCATTGTTTTATTTCTTCTGTTGCTTACTTGCTTACACTTTGCATTTATCTTTATTTATTTGTCATGTTTGGGCGTCATTTTATAATTGAAATAAGGAATTCATAGTACAGCCTATACTGTTGGGTAGAGCACACCCCATTGTTAAACAGTAAATAATTAAGTGTAAGTGTTTAGTATCTTATAATGCCACTGGGGCATGCTGTTAGACAATAAAGCTTGCATTGCTGTCTAGATGATCCTCTCTCTGCTGAACTAGCACTAACAATTAAAACATCATTTTACAAGGAACAGTCAATATGATATAAACTTCAAGTGCAAATGGTGTGTCAATGGGCATTAAACTATTTTTGTACAGTAAACAACTATATATAATGTTGAATGGTCAGAATGTATATTTCAGCTGCTTCTTCTCCTTGGGTCATGATTTTTGTATTTGTGCCACAACTACAGTTAGCTCATGTTTTTCTGTGCTGCAGTTCATAGTTACCAAGCTCTTAATATTATAATTTGTTATGCTGCTGTTGGCATTTGGACTGTACCTGCAAAAAGATCCGGACTGTGCTGAATTCTGCTTTATTTTTAATATCTGTGTGATTTGTTTAAATTGTTGAAAGTGTGTTGTGTTATGTTATGTCACATGACAGTTATATGATTAACTATCAAAATGCTTTAAACTTTCAATACAACTTCCTGTTTGGATATGCTTTTGAGCATCTTTTTCTCTTATGTGTTTGTGAAAAGTTGTTGTCAATGCATTTTTTACCACCCCTGTTAAAAAAATAAAACATTTTTTTTGCTCTGTATGTGAAGCTGGGGGCACAAAATGAGGGTCTTGCTCTGGGCTGTAAATGGCCTAGCTACTCCTCTATTCCACTTCCACACTACCACTTTTATGCATTTCCTTGTCATGTTAAGCTTCACCTATCTGAAGGTATTAAAAGTAGTACAATTTCACTGCAGGACAATAGACATTATTACCATGCAGATTCCGGTTCTCCTGGTAGATATCCACCGTAGGTAAAGTTATTCTAATGGATCTGTAGAGTGTTTCATATCTAGTTTCTATTTCAAAATGTGACATGAATGTGAAATGCACACATATTAACTAGTTTCAGAATAAAATTATATTTAACACTATCGCAATACTAAAGTATTTATATTGGGAGCACATTTGCAGTCTCCATTTAGCAAGTTAGCCAGCACACGGAATACAACATAGAGGTACTAATGTAACTGTCACTTGTAATAGCAGAATCTACAATAATGTTTAAAAAAAATACTGTGTATTGAAGAGTTATAATAATATTCTTTTGTAGTGTCCATAGATAGTTCCTGTATGAGTTCCAAGGTAAATAATTACCTGACTTGAGCTCTTCATATCTCTTGTGCAAATTAGATATGCCAAATGACGTTTTCCACATGCTGTTTTTCGCTTTTGGTGTGAAACAATGCTGCCTCCAACAGCAAAAAAAAAAAAAAAAAGTTGAAGACAGCATGCCACCAAGAAAGCAGGTGCGTATATCCCTCAAAACCAGCAAACCAACACACACACACACACACACACACACACACACACACACACACACACACACACACACACACACACACACACACACAAACACACACAAACACATGTATTCTATTTTTTTAATTACTTTCTGTGTAAGAACACATAAACATAATACAACATCTCTGCTTATGTGATCATGTCTGACTGAAATGCATATCTTTGTTATTGAATCTTCATGCTGAATAGAGAGACTAAAATAAGCTTTCTCATCCCCATCTGAAAAAAACAGCAACAGATCAATATTACTTTAGTAAAGACCTCCACCCAGCCATCCGCTCTGTCCACCACCATCAAGAGCACCACCAAAATCAAACAACAGCCCGCTATATGCCTCCAAGAGGCAGAAATAAACATGCACCATCACTGTCAACAATACACTCACTCACACTCACTCAGTATTGTCTATTTGTTCTGCAATATTGACTGTATGGCAGTGTAATTTGAAGCAGTACCTACAACATCCTTACACTATTTGCCTTTCTATCACTAAATCCTCTGTCTCCAGAAAGCTATGTTTTGTTTATTTATTTATTTGCAGTATACTCGGCTGAAATGCTAGTTACCTGTGGTTGTATAATAAAAAAGTTAATTCAGCCTGTATTAACTTTTTTACCCTAAATTTCATAGACTGGGTGTGAACACTCTTGTCACATAGCAAAACAATTGCTTGTACTCTTAATCAGTGTAACTAAGGATAACAGCCTTTTTGACTTAAGACATACAGGAGTACCTCACGCTAGGGCTCATTCGTTGTCATTTAAAACTGGCTAATAAATCCAAAACTTAAATGAAGAAATTAAAAATACAATGTGATTATCTGTATTCTTTTTAAGCGATGTGCATTGCTTTTTTTTTTTTTTTGGTTGCAAACAGAATACCAACTAATTAAAATGGATGTACTGCTTTAGAAGTATTTTTGTACAAATATAGTTAAAATCAATAAGCATCTATTATATTTTGTATAAGATTTGCTTTCTCTTGCCTTGATTAAATCCCCTTTAGAGCTGTATTGTCAGACAAAGCTCAAGTTATTATCATGAAGATAATGTTAACCTTTTATGAAATTATATCAAGAAGTACATTTGCAGGTAATTACATAAACAGTTTCTTTAGTAGAAGTAACAGATTTCCAGCTGCAAATGAGATAACAGAAAAGGCTGGAGATATGTATTCTTTCTATATTTTCTATCGCATACTCTCACTTTTTCTGTCTGTATGTTTCTTTCTCTCTCCCGTTCTGTCTGAAGCAGGCAACCACACAAACACATTTGCTGGTACACACAGGCACACACACACACACACACACACACACACACACATACACACACACACACACGCACACACACACAAAACTAAATGTGTGCAGTGGAAAGACTTTGCTTAAAAATCTATATTCATGAAAGACACCTACACAGAATTAGAAAAACATGCTATTTTCTTAACAGCAGGGACTTATATTAACTTACAGAAAAAAAATGACTAGGCCAGTGAAATATGAGCTTAGCAGTGTTATAAATGAATATCGACTGGAGGTGAAGAATAGATATAAGGGATTGGGCATGTGAAGAGAGTATCTGAAGAACTAAGGACAGAAGTTTGAGATATTAACCAGGAAGTGGAAAAATAATTCCAAATAGAAAGAACATTAAGAAGACAAAATGCCTTGTCTGTAAAGGTTTTAGAAGTGATTGAGGAAAGAAGGATTTCTAAAGGCAATGGAGATATGGTACAATATGTAAAACCTAATGCTGAATTTCATAGATAACAGCAAAAGTAGATAAGGAATGTGTAAATGCTCAATGCAAAGTAATGAAGGAATTCAGTAGAATTTGACCAACAAGAAATCTGTTCAAGAAGATGAGTTATATTAAGGGAAACTTCCAGTTAAAAATGGAAATGCAAAGAAACAAAAATGGGTGGGACCTGACAGAAACAGAAGAGAAGGTCACAGAATTCAGTCAGAGTAGTCCCATCACTGAAGCCAGCTGCTCTGCAGGCAACACATTAAGTTGATAAGGAGAACAGTAGCATCACTGACATACAGCCAAACATCCTAGAGAGTGAAGTTAAACGGACACTAGAAAGCACTGCTAATAAGTCTGAAACACCAGCTGAATTCTTTAAAATCCTGAAAAACAATGACATAAAACTGCAGAATTTAATTTGCCAGCAACTGTGGAAAACAGGACACTAGCCACTGGATTGGAAAAGGTCACTTTATATTCTGTCTACAAAATGGGCAATGCTACAGATTCTACATGTGCAACTGTTTGATAATTGGAACAAGTACTGTATTGCCCAAACCAGGAAAACTATTTCCTCAAAGCTGAAGCTGGGGTGACTACAATCCCAGCTGAGTGCAAAATGGACAAGCTGAAGCTGGGATGGCTGCAATATAGCAGCTCACAGACATCTGTGGAATCTGTGCCCATATGTATGTGCTCTATGCATATTTTGATATACTTGCAGGGTTCTTGCTGAACCACAGCTTTAAAAGTCAAACTATGTGCAGAAGCTCAGCAACAGTGGAAGCAACTGATTTGTAAAAAGAAAGCACATAGCATCAGTGAAGCAACTTTTAAAGAGAAGACAGCCCCTAGGATCTGCATAGTGCACTACAGTACTGTGATAAGATATATTTTTGTTAAACCTGCATGCTCTAGCCTTGCAACAGAATATGGGTAATGTTACTGAAATGTACTTTTGTTGCTTTTATCCTTTACCTGCATATCAATGCCAGCGATGCATATGGAGCTATATATCTATATTCGCAGTGTGAAATATCAGACCACAATGACAGATCTGCTTATTCTGCATTGCCCTGTTTACCTTGCCCAGAGCTAATGTATGAGTATACTGTGCAAACAGATCAGCAAACAGTTGACCTAAGTTACCCCACTCAGACTAGACTTCATCTGTGTATACTCTCAGTAAAAGGTATTCCATATGTCTGAGTGGCATCCACTGTGTTCCTACTCCCATCTCAGTCTGTTGTGCCAAATCACTGTTCGTATATGTTAGTTACAGTACCTGTAAGTAATCAATCTAAAGATATTTCTCTCGTCATCATAGTTTTCATC
Source organism: Protopterus annectens (assembly GCF_019279795.1). Taxonomy (NCBI): domain Eukaryota; kingdom Metazoa; phylum Chordata; order Ceratodontiformes; family Protopteridae; genus Protopterus; species Protopterus annectens. Next base: position 1,285,391,001 of record NC_056729.1, read on the forward strand.
ATGCCGTCCAAGGTTGGATGGGGTGGATAAGATAGAAGGGGTTGAACAACTTCAGCCATGCTGAGAATGATAATCTGCCACATGACTCAGGACCCCTGGATGGCACCTCTTGGGGAGAAGGGATGCTTTCTATTGTCTTCGAGTCCACTTTTGGGAGCGAGTGGTCCATGACAATAATGCTGTGCATGTTAGGAATTGTACAACACAGCAGTGTTGGAGGCATATCACTTATATAAGATGGGCCTCCAAGAAGGCAAAGAGCATAGCAGCAGGGAGGTCATTACTAGAGTGGGCCATCTAACACTGCAGACCTAATAGATCAGCTGAGGAGTTCCTTGTATTTTGTTTCTGAATGGCAATGACGGTACACCTTTCAAATATAGCAGCATGGATGCAAGTGTTAAGAGCACCTCCGTCCCATTATCTCAAAGGAGAACGTACCATTTCAGTAACCATACAGCTTGTGAATATATCAGTGGGGCACGTATAGATTACATGCAGGTGAGAAGTTCTCCTCCATGTGTTTCCCATAAGTCAGGTGTTCAGACAGATAAGAATAATAGCCAAAGTAGTATGTTCTGTGGCTGCAGTCTCAAGCCCAGCATCTGTATGCACACCACACGTCCTTGAATTTAGAATTGGTAGCCAGATACACACTGTTCTGTCATATTTCTGTATTCATAGGCTGGACCACTACTACATAATAAATGTAGAGCCTGAATGCAGGGCCAGATGATGATGCAGAGACACATAAGAAGTCAGAGTCACATCACACATTGGTGCAGTCTGATATACAGGCAACAACAGGGATCAGTCAGCATATGTGTAAGACTGTCACCTGGATACAGTCTATAGGTGCATATGATAACACAGAGATGATTATTATGTGTGTCATCCATTTTGGTATTTCGATGAGGCCCTGTAGTCCAAACACAGTGGCATGCTAGGTCTCATGTGGGCTATGGTAGTGGACATCACTGCCATATGTGTTTTGTATTACTTTAAATAGGGTAGTTAATTTAACTCAGGGTTGGGTATTCTTTTTGTATATGAGTGTTGGTAAATGCCACTGCTCTTTCTTGTGTGTATTGGTTGTAGTACTGTATTTGTTAGTTATGTTTATTCCTCTGTTTGTATGTGTTGTTCCACTTTTCTTTGTAATGTCAAGAATTGAGCTGATGCATGAAATTTCATTAAGGCTACACTTGCATAGTTCTAAATGACAATAAAGTTTATTTTGTCTTTGTCATATCTATATACCCAGAAAGGATAGCAGCAGTTTCCATCACTGCCTTACAGTGATATTATCCATCCTCAGTGATGAGTCCATCGAAGGGATAAGAGGCTATTGCAAGTTGAATAGTATTTAACAGTGAGTCTTTGAGCATCATGTTCCACCATCCCATGAGTAGGCTTGGCTGACAGCCTGCAAGGATAGGACATCTTGATGACATACTGCACAAGTCACATTTCTGCTGTAGCATATAATTACTGCGACAATAGGCTTCTACTTTGGCTATTTCAATCTAGTGCAGAGGCTGCAGATTATGGCCGCAAAGGAGCACTCCTTCCCAGTTATGCTCACATAGTGGCACCCATCATGACATAGAACCACCTTGCCTTGAGAACTCTGTCTCTGCCTCCATTGTCTTGTCCTCAACCAAGCTGTGCTGACAGCAACATGTCAGCGTGTTCCTTTGATACCTCTGCAAATGGTGCTGACTCTGACCCACTGTACCTTTCTTTCTCTGTGATGCATGTAGAGATGCCTGAAGCAAAGCATGTAAGGAACAATGCATGTATTGTGCAGATTATCAATGTGATACCGCATTGTTAATCTGCTGTCATGTCCCATTGTACTGGACTAGAACAACTCACTTGACCTGCAGTGCTATGTAATGTGCCTATCACTATCTGGAGAAGTTGTGTCATAAGTCCACCTGAATATCTCTTGGGCTCACTATCATCACTGAATGACATAGTGACTGTAACAGGTACTGCTGTAACAGGTCCAGAAGTTCCCAAGATGAGTGGCTGGCCTGCATACTTCTTTACAATCATACTGCATTGCACGCAGCATGTAGTAAACAGAGCGAAGCTTGTGGCTGTGACTCTGGTGTATTACAGGCTGATGACCTGCTTTGTGGTTCATATTTGTGCAATGTCACACTGCTCTTCACTTATGTTGTGCAGGTTCCATGCAGTCATCCAACTGATATGCAGCATCACCTGAGAAAGAGCTGGAACCCATTGTGCTGAAACATATGCACATGTTATTACTGACTTTACACATGCCTGCATACCACAGTGCATGCATGTACCAGCTAAATGACCCAGTGGAATGTCATTGGGCAGAAAACAGTGATATAGATGAGTTATATGCAGTATCTATGTGTGAATCCCATAAATTGCCAAAGTCATGTGTAGACTCATTGATTATACAACCCTCCACACTTCATATATTATTAGAGAAGTAATGAAAGAATGAATGAATGGATTGATTACTTTTTTCACTTGCAATTAAGTTTCACAAAAACAGATGAAGTCAGCTTGTAATCATGCCTGTTGTACCTGCGTTTATTAAAATATAGGTGTATCAGACATTATTGCAGAGTAAAGTAGAAGAAGGGAATATTTCTAGTTGAAAAGGCTGCCGCATTCATTTTTGGATTATATTAATGTTCATTATTCTAAATCCAGCAGACATCACACATACAATTTACTTACACATGAACAGTAGATGATATACAGGTGAACATCTGTTGTTTTCCTAATGACATATGTAATCACTGAACTGTATTTGTAGGCAGAATCTAAGAGCTTGAAACAGCAAACTCAAATTCTGAAGAATGAGTTGCTTTGCAAAGGAGAAGGTAGTACAAGAAGTGTTGAAAGCCACAAAATTTTAACTTGTTTCATTTTATCATTACTTCCTTCAACAAATTACAGTTTCACTGCTATTTATCATGTGAAAATTTGTTGCTCCTCAAAATATTGCAGCTACTGTATCACATTTTTGAGAGTCATAGCTACATCATTTGGCACCTGGAGCAGTTCCAAGACTGGTGCACCTCCCACAACCTAAAGCTGAGGACCTAAAAAAAGTCCTCACACACATGTGATGACCAAATATAATCATCATACATGGTACACCCCATCTCTGGCCCAGTATTCAAGGAGGCTCAATCATAACCACAAGCACCAGTGGAGGACGTACATTGGGAGGATAAGTACACACAATAATTCCAAATGCATCTTTCTGCATCAAGTGCAATTTCCCTTAAGAGCACACAAAGACCACAGTCAATCCAGAGTTGGTTTGTCCCTCTTTCTCGGGATGCCAAATAAGACTCCCCACTGGCACAGCTATAGGGCTGATATCTGAGCTGAGTGGCCAAGACATCTAGCACCCTCTCTGTCCAACCAGTGCTTCATGTCACTACCCAAATAGCTGACATACACATACGTTGAGGTCTGATTTATACACACACACACACACACACACACACACACACACACACAACTGGGAAAGGGTGGCGCAGGTTTACTAGCTATACCCCCTTTTGCTCAGATGATAAGTTAGATATTACTGGCACCAGCCATCTCTTTATCCGCTACTTTAAGGCCCTTAACAAAGGGTGTCCAATCTTACTGTGTAATGTTACTATCAATACAAATGGTAGTTTGACCAAGAGCCAGCTATTACGAGAGGCCTACACAGTGTCACCAAATAAATATGTAAGTACTCTCAGAGCTTAATTATATCTAGACACACCAGCCACAATGAAAGATTTAACTATAATTAATAATAAATATTAAAAAACAAGAGAACACTTGGCATATATTTACAGTTACATCAAAGTTCAAAATCATAGGAAATATTTAAAACAACTTTGCAGGACAGTCTCAAATAAATAAAGAAAAACATCTAAGTTAAGCTTTGCAATATTCCTGACTGTATTTAAGAAAATTACTGTACCCTAGTAACTTACTTCAGAGCAGGCAAAGCAGATGTGTGGTGAATGGGTCTTCTCCTCAGGTCCAAGACAAAATACAGAATACCCAGTCTCTCTCAGAGAGTTCTTAAATTAATATCTGAAATATTACCACTAGGATAGCTTGCAGAATTACATCATTTCTTGTCATCTGACTTCCGTTTCCAGGCTCAAAACAACCATTGATTCCAGTTGGTAGCATTTAGCTTCTACTTGTGAAAATACATAGACCTCAGATCTTTTGTATATACAGTATAAGAAAGAATCAGTACTGCAAAACTAAACAAGGATATACATTTTGAGCCTCATGAGCAGGAGCACAATCAAGCAATTCTGTAGTCTGTGGCTACCACTCCACCCATACAGTATAAAAAGGAATCAGTACTGCAAAACTAAACAAGGATATACATTTTGAGCCTCACGAGCAGGGTCAGTCCACCCAGGCATTCTACTTGTATGTTTTATGAGAGTGAAGCTATTATATTAGCAGTATTTCTTAGTAGCTCTCAGTGTGCTAATAAAACTGACTGTTGTAGGCGTGTGCCCCCCCCCCCCAGCTAGTGAGTAGTCCTAACTGTCCAATAGACAGTATACATTTAATTCAGATCCTTGTGACTAAATTAACCATCAAGCAGCCCCCTCAGTGCTTTCTGCCTTAGTTTGTATCACTTGGAGGCCCACCTGTTTATTTGCATCTCTATACATTACCCTTTATTGCTAATGTATCTCCCTACACTAATCTGTGCACAAACTGGTTACTAATCAGCAAGTCAATGTAAAGACACACTCCCAACCTTAATAAACTTTGCTGTCTCTTCTCTCCTTCACTTTACAGGCAGTTTGAATTCTTACTTACACCCTCTGAGGACTTCACTGATACTTGTCCACTGATTGCCTCTCTGGTTTCTTTGCATTCCACCTGGTTTACACCCATTGTGCTATCTCCCTCCCCCAATACTAAGTCTATATTAGAATCCTACTGAGCATGGAGCCATCTTTAAATTTCTAGTCTCCCACCAGGACACAAGTGCTCTTCAGCAATTGCATTCTGCTTACTGGTAAGCCATTAGACCTCAGGAATTTGTTTAAAGTGTTCAGATTTGTAAGGTAATACTTACTTTTTACTCTTGTCTTGGTGGGTTCTGCCCTACTCTGTTCACCCTTGCTAACGCTCGGACTCTCTCCGCTCCCCTGTCCTGCCCCCTACTTCCTCCCACCCACACTACCTCTACATTTATAGTAATCACCAGCCATACCCACACCTCACCCTCACATCACCTCCACCAATCACAGCTCCTCAAGTCAGATCACTTTATACCACACCAACTTGCTCCACACAAAATACTCCCAATCACTCTCATTCCCACTAGGCATTCTTTTACATCACCCTCATTACTTACCCATCCACATATAGTGTAACCCTATAATTCCTATTCAGACCCCCACCTAGAACCAACTTAAACTTTATAACCATGACTATCACACAACTAAGTCTAGCCTGTATTCTCATAATTCTTTATAACACCACAAGTTATCACTATTGCAATATCCCTAAACTTAGTAGCACAACACTACATTATGCACTCTCATATACAGACACCACATATTATAATAATATCTGCCCACAATTGTTCAAGAACTACATAATGGACCAATTCAGAACTAAACACATATGCTCTCATTCCTACTCCAACAAAACACAATATTTTCTCATACTCCTCACCAAACTCCAACATCTGTATCACCATTTTAATACCAGGCTCACCATAAGTGGGGATATCCACCCCAACCCAGGGCCAAATCCATCCTGTCCAACACAAACTGCTCCAACACAATCATCAGAACATAACACCCTCACTATCTTCATCCCTGGGCAAATCAACAACAGCAGCAAAACCAACCATCGTTTAATGCTAAATATTAATATTAGAAGTATCAAAAATAAAATACCTGAACTCCGGGCCACAATAGCACACTACTCCCCAGACATATTTGCTTTTACAGAAACCTTGCTAAATAAAAACATAGCTAACTTAGAAGTTCTCCCTACTGGCTATAATATCATTAGACAAGGCAGACCACTTCGTAAACAGGGTGGAACTGCCTTACTGTATAAGTCCAACTTAACTGTACGTCAATTACCAAAGTCGTACCCATCCCCCTAATAATTAGGACATATTTATCTCACAACTTCAGCTTCACCCTAAAAAGATCATCACCACAATTATGATCTATATTTCACCTGGTAATACACCTGCTAGCCTTGAAGACTTCTTATCCTGGTGTTCTTCCACATACTCATAAGAAACCCTTATTCTGGGGGATTTCAACCTAGATTGACTCACCTGCATATCAGAACCACCAAGTAATCTAATAAATCTCCATGGCTACCAGCAGCTAGTCCATATCCCAATTATATGTGATACAAAATCTAAAAGGCAATCCATCCTTGACTGAGTCCTGACTAACAACCACACACTGTACCCCCACACAGGCAGTCTCCCAGACACCTTAAGTGACCACAACATAACATACTTTATATGTAAGAGAACAAGCATATGCAAAACCCCTAACTATATATCCACTAGAAACACAAAAAAATTCTCTCCTGAGGTCCTCAATACTTTACTCTGTAACTGTGACTGGACCCCCCTAAAAACCCTCCCACTTGACCAGGCTGTAGCATTTTTCAACAAAACATTTCTACAACACCTAGACACTGTTGCTCTATTGCGCAAAATCAAGGTTAGACCCTCTACAAACTCCTGGCTCAGTAAAGAAACCAAACAAATCCTGAAGTCCAGAGACACTGCCTGGCTTTACTATCGAAAAAACAAAGAAACAGAAAGCCTAACTAAGTACCAAGAACTGCGCAACCGTGCAAAAAAATGCATTAGGCTGGCCAAAAAATCCTGCTACACGGCATTACAAACTAAATACCAACATAACCCCCAAAAATTTTGGAAAAATGTAAACCAGCTACAAAAACCCACCCAAAAGGCTACCCCCAAACCAACCACCCCTGACACTAAAGTTCCCATCGAAACACAATTCAACTCCCACTTTGTGAACTCAATTCTATCCTTAGTATCACATGACAGTTCCTTCCTCACTATCCCCCCCAACACAAATAACTCTAATACAAGCTTTACCCTCAAAACAGTTTCCACCACTTCAATCAAAAGCATGCTCTCCAAACTAAAAACCTCATCAACAGCAGCCAACCTACTCCCCAACTATTTCTTGAAACTTACAACAGATGCTATTGCTATCCCAATCTCCACTCTCATAAACAGAGCAATTGTTGAAAACTATGTCCCCAAACTCTGGAAAATATCCTATGTTACACCCATACATAAAGGCGGGATCTCCACTGAACTTAATAACTACAGACCCATTGCTTTACTCTCCCCCCGGCCATAATCCTAGAAAAATGCATCCATACCCAAATGTTAAAATATCTCCTAGACAGCAGCATCTTGTCACCTACTCAGCATGGTTTCAGACCTGCCCATAGTACCACTACAGCTCTCCTCTGCTTCACAGGCTCAGTAAACTTTCTCAAAAATGAAGGCCTGCAGGTGTCAACTCTTTTTTTGGATATGTCCAAAGCATTTGACACAGTCTCGTACCAAATCATGCTAAACAAACTAAACCAATATCACCTATCCAATTCCACTCTTACCTGGTTCCAAAGCTACTTAACTGACAGGTACCAAGCTGTGAAATGGGAAAATTCTCTCTCTCCTCAGCTACCCATAACTATAGCAGTCACACAGGGTTCTATCTTAGGACCACTACTATTCACAGTCTTCACAAATGACCTCCATACCTCCACATGCATCTATCATTCAGTATGCAGATGACACTACCTTAATCTATGCTACACAAAACATTCCCACCTTCCTGCAAACAACTCAACTAGCATTCTCTGATGTTGAAAACTACCTTACCAAAGCACAATTTATCCTCAATCCAAAGAAAACTCAGCTTATGATTATAACCTGTTCTAACAAAAACACTGATAACAGTCAATTCACTATGTACTCCACAAATGCTACTCCAATCACTCCAGTGGCGCAGGTTAAGCTATTGGGAATAACCATAGACTCCTAACTAAAATTTGATAGTAATCTCAACTTAACTATTAAAAAAGTACATGCCAAACTGGGATCACTCTACCGTATCAAACCATTTCTTACCAACAACACAAGATCAGCCATTGCTCACTCCCAACTACTATCCACCCTACTCTATGCATCTCCCATTCTGACTAATCTCAACAAAACTGAACTAAGCAAAATGGAAGCCTGCTATAACAGAATTGCCCGCTTTGCTGCAAATTACTCATATAGAACTCATCACTGTACTGCTTTGAGACAGCTCCACTGACTTGAACTGCCCAACCTCCTAACCTACAATCAGCTCTGCTTCTGTCATTCGTTCTATTACCTCCCCAATAAGTGTCCTGCCCTCAAAAACATAGTACAACATCACTCAGCTAAAAGGCCTCTTAGATCATCAAGCAAACAACTGCTAGAAGTCACCAACAGTTACAATAGCTTTGGAGATGCACTACATAGTAGTTCAGTGGCTAAAAAATGGAACTCTGTCCCTACTAGCATTCAAATCAAATTTAAAAAAGTTCAGTTACAGGCATGCTGTTCTGGACTGTTTGTAAGTTTCTTGGAGGCCATTTTTTGCTTGGGCTAAAGGGAAGTCTCTCTGTTCATCAGTGGCAGTGATAAACATTGAGCAGCCTGCCTGCCCCTGTGGGAGTGGTTACTGACTTGAAACTGTAGTTTTATTGGCCATTTTGGGTCAATTCCAAACTCCTTGATCTTCCTCTCTTAAATCCCTCTTTTGCACGGTTTTGCACATTTTTGTGCATAGCGCAACAACGGGCAGCACCGCCTAATTGGGTTTAAACTATTCCTGGCTCCACAAAGTCTGCTCTGCACTTTTTCCCTTAGAACTGCTCTATCTCTCAATTTAAACACCATATTCTCATGCTAAAGCCCTTCACTGGTTCAAATAAGTAATCTTACAAGTTAGCACTATTAAACCATAAGCACTGCTTACTCTTATACTCTCTACGATTACCTTGTCCCCTATTGGTCTGTCTTAATTCAGTTTCCCTATATTACTCTAGCATGTTCAAAGGTCAGTCAATGGTTTCCTCTCCAGTCCAGCTGGTGAGTCTGGTAATTTTGAGTCAATGTTACAACTGTCTCATGTACTCAGACAACCCTCTCCTCCTCCAAACAGGTTCAAATATATGTGAGAGATGCAACCATATAGCCAAACTGGAGGCTGAGCTCTCTCATCTCAAAACTGGTGAAACCAGTCAGGAGGAGAAGGTAACGTCACACAACACAATTCCAGTATCACATAGTCCCACCACATCAGCGAACTAAACACATAAATACACAAAAACATACTCAGAGGCTCTAAATAAAAATCTACCTAAGCAACAGAGACCTCCTAAGCAGATATCCAAGCAAACGCTACCTCAAAACAAAACACGCACAACACATAGCCCACAAAGTCAGTATGCCAAGCAGCCACAGCCTTTAAGGCTGAATAACACACCTGATACTCTTGTAATAGGTGACTCTATTGTCAGACACACTGATGTCCCGCTCACCAGGCTGAATAAAGAGAAGGTCATAGTGAGCTGCCTGTTGGGTGCTAGGATCTGCCACATAACGCAAGCACTCAGTTCACTCCAAAGCAAATACAAATATGACTCAGTCATTGTACATGCTGGTGTGAATGACCTGAGACGTACCTCCCTGGACTACATGAAAAGAGACATAGAGGAGCTCTCTGATCATGTAGCCCAGGCCGGTATGACCCTGCCCTTGAGCAGCATCTTACCCTCACCCAGAATGATGCCACAGTACAAAGACAAAATGATCAATTTTAACAATTGGCTAAAATTTTGGTGTCATTCTAAGGGGATCCAGTGTCTGTCAGCCTGGGATGACATGCTCGACAAGCTACGTTGCTTCGCTAGGGACGGCTTGCACCTGTCACCACTGGGCTTTTGGATATTGGCAAAGGCTCTTGCCACCCCCATAGTGCCTTTTTTAGGCAAGGCTCAAAAGTCAAACCCACCTCCATAGACAGCACAAGAAACAAGAAACTAAGGGTAATGCTGTTAAACGGCAGAAGTCTTAACCTCAAGATGCACGCACTCGAAGCTCTCCTCAGAATGGAGAACATCGATATCTGTGCAGTGACAGAGTCCTGGTTCAAGGCTCCAGAGAGCACCCCAGCACTACCAGGTTACACATCATATCATGCTTTTCGGCCCCAAAACCTGGACCGAACCACAAAAGGAGGGGGAGTTTCCATATTTATCAAGGATATCCCACACCTCCAGGTTAGTGGCATTGCACGAAGTATGCATGTGCAACTAACAGTGGGCAAGACTGCTTTTCAGTTTATAGCATCCTACAGACCACCCTCTCAAAGTCAGGAATCCCACTCAGCTTTCCTGAAAACATTGGAGAACATGAAGATCTCTCCGAACACCATTATATTGGGTGACTTCAACTACCCAAATATAGACTGGGAACACTACTCAAGCCCCAGCACCTTAGCCCAAAGGTTCCTGGAAATTATAAACTCAAATGCTATGGAACAACTAGTCACCACTCCCACAAGAGGGGATAACATACTAGACCTGATCATTACCAACATGGGGACTCTATGCTCCACACCTGAAGTATATCCCTCATTGGTAAGATCAGACCATAAATTAATTTCACTGGATGTCCACATCTCGACCCCACCCCCAGCCCAGAAAACCACAGTGAAAAACTTCTCAAAAGTGAACTTCTCACTTCTCAAAACTGAAGTGGAATCCTTCAAGGCCCCAGGGCCAGTGGAAACTACGGCCCAAACTGCAGAATCCTATATAAATGCATTCTACGGACATCTCCAGGAATGCATGGATCATGCTATCCCAAACAAAACCAAAACCCAAACACCCAAAGGCAGGCGTCCAGTCTGGGGGACCCCAGCCATAAATAAACTGTACAACAGAAGGAGGAAGATACTACATGATAGAGCAAAATCCCTAAGAGGGAAGGCATCTCTGATCAGTACTAGCAAAAAATTTCGATCCCTCATAAAATCCTCCAAGGCCAGCTTCGAGAGAAAAATTGCTCAGGACACTAAAGACAATCATAAGGCTTTTTTCAGTTATGTTAGAAACCTGGGATGCAACTCCCAGACTTGTTCTGAGTTGATTCTAAACGACAAAAAATACACTGAACCCACAGACATCGCCAATATCCTGGCAGACAGGTTCAGTGCAAACTTCTCCACCCCCTCCCCCCCAAAAAAAGAGCAAGTATCTATCCCGGCAGAGGGCTGCCTCCCAAACATCTCTGATGCTCAGGTGAAGGCTGCCCTCTCCAAAGCAAAAAACACTGCTTCCATGGGACCAGATGGTGTCCCAGGTTGTGTCCTACATGAACTCCAAGAAGAACTAATCCCTCAAATAAAACAGCTGTACAATCTCAGCCTCACTACAGGATATGTGCCCACAGAATGGCATACAGCAATAGTGGTCCCACTCCACAAAGGTGGAGCCTCTACGGACCCTGGAAACTATCGCCCCATAAGCCAGACTAGCTTAGTCTGCAAGGCTATGGAGAGGATCATCATGGAGCTTATAAACAAAGACATTGAGGACCTACAGACACTAGATCCTACCCAGCTCGGCTTCATCAAGGGCAGATCCTGCCTTTTGAACCTGGTTGACTTCTTCAAAACAGTCACCAAAGCCATAGATGAAGGGAAGGTAGTCCACACAGCCTATCTGGACCTAGCAAAGGCATTTGACACAATACTCCACTTGGACATCATAGATAAGCTATCCAGCTTAAATATAAACCCCTATGTCACAAGATGGGTCGCAAACTGGCTCAAAGACAGAACCCACAGAGTGAGAGTTGCTGGAGCCATGTCAGACTCGAAACCGGTCACAAGTGGTGCCCCACAAGGTTCTGTCCTGGGGCCGCTCTTGTTCGGTATATACTTTTCCGAGGTACAGGCCAATGTAGGAGGACTATGGCTCACCAAGTTTGCAGATGACTGCAAACTAGGCGCCATAATCAACTCTCCAGCTGACACAAACATCCTTCAAAAAGGTCTCACATAGATGGATAACTGGTGCCAGAGCCATGGTCTAAAGCTAAATGCCAAAAAGTGTATAGTCATACCCTTTGGCAAAAACAATGTGCCCACAAATTACCACATAGGCGGTAACCCATTAAATACAGAGAAAGAAATTATGGATCTGGGGACCCAAGTTGATAGCAATCTCTCCTTTGACAACCACATTGTCAAAGTGGTTAGAAAGACCTTTTACATAGCCCACCTCATCATGAAAGGATTCACCTCTAGATCAAGAGAGGTAATCGTGCCCCTTTATTCATCCCTCATCAGGCCCATCATAGAATACAATGCCCCTTTTGGGATGCACCTTACCCGACACCTGCAGCAATTAGAAAGACCCCAAAAGTACCTCACCAAGAGGATCAAGGGACTCAAACAGATGTCATATGCTGCTCGGTTAAAAAAACTCCAGCTCTACTCAGTTACATACCGCCTACTTCGAGGCGATCTATGCCTGACATATAAAGCTATGTCTAATCCAGAATTAATGGACATGCTCCACCTCAGTAAATCTAAATCCCTTAGAGCCACATGCTCGAGGTACTTGAACCTCAGCACTGAAATAAATAGAACTTGCTGGAGGGACAGATTCATAACCCTGAGGCTTCCTTTGCTCTGGAATAGAATTCCAATTCATGTTAGGCAGAGCACCTCACTGAATCTCTTCAAGAAGAATCTTGATGTGTGGATGGGGGATCGTAGGTTTGTCCCGGGGATTACTTCCGTGTCACTATTAGACAGAGGCACAGCAAACTAAACCTTAAAAAGAGCACAGTATACTCAAATCAAGGGGTGGCATAAGCCAAACAAAATCGGGCTAGGCTTATAATTGCCCCAGGGCAGATAGCCTAGTATGAACCTATGAACCTATGAACCTATCCAACGCCTCCTTTAAAGACCTCATCAGGCAACATCTCAAGCAAAGTTGGCAGTGCCATGATTGCTCCCCAGGCTAGTGAAAGCGGATAAGGTACACATACTGAACCTACAGTACTTGATAATAGTTTTTAATCTTACTCTCAAACACTGGCTAATTTACGATGTATGTACTATACCTGTGTACTATGTATGTATTCTACAAATGTTCCAAATTTCAGCTGTACACCACAAATCAATTAATTACCTTTATTTTTAAATTAATATTTTTTTGTTTGTTCTCTCCACTGTAACTGTTGATGTGCTGCATACCACTGTAAAAACATGTCTTTTGTAATTTGTGTGTTTACTGATCGTGTATAAATAACTAAATATATCTGTAATTTTTCTATGTGGAGCTTTTCTACCCAGGCCTCTGCTGAAAAAGGGCCTTTTTGGCTCAGTCAGACACCCCCAGTTAACAAATGTAAAATAAAATAAAAAAAATAAATTTTGGCAAGTGGTAGAAGTCGTAAAATAATTTACCAGGCTGTGGATGGTGATTCATTACTGAGACTAAGCAGAAATTCCTTAACATTCCAAGAGCAGGATAAGTTATTTCTGACACTTATTTCATTGAATTGTACTTCTGTAATGCTTATAATTGTGCTATACAGTTAATCTACTACATTTTGCACTGTTATAAAGCTTTTTGTACTGTTTCACTGCATTTATGTACTGTTTTATACTGTTTTAACTGCATTTTTCATTGCTTTTTCATACTGAGAGTTGAATTTTCTGTTTGTGAGTACTCTATCCGTGCTTTTCTGTGCAATTTTGATTTTTTGAGGTTTCTGTGTTCTAGTCAGGTATAATATAACTGATTTGATTGCAGTTAAAAGCATTCTCTAGAGTTTTCTTGCTCCTTTATCTGTTTAAAAATTTCATTTAATGGCTACAGCTAGTAGCTGTAATAGTGTGCATCACTATAATTGCATTTTTATTTAATTACTAAACTGTAAACTGATTTTTCACACTGAGACTTGTATTTTATCTTTGTGAGTGCTCTTTCTATGCATTTATCATGAGGTTTCTGTGTTCTGCTCAGGTGGCATAATCTTGATAGAGGCCTGCTGTTGTCCAGGCCTGGTAGTTTTGTTTGTTGAGTTTCTTGTGTTTCTGGCAGCCATTTTCTGCTGATAGTCTGTTGTCTTCATTATTATTGAGAGTAACAGGGTTTCCTGACCTTTTGTAGCATGAGCGATTGGGTAATAGCAGGAGCTAGCAGGACTGAGTAGTAATTCAATCTTTTTGACTCTTCCATCCTTTCTGGTATATAAACCCTGTGCCTGCAAAAGGCTGTGCTTGTATTTACCAGGCTGTAGACGGTAATTCATTACTGAGACTAACCAGAAATTCCTTAACATTCCAAGAGAAGGTACATTATTTCTTACACTTATTTCATTGAATTGCACTTCTGTAATGCTTATAATTGTGCTATACAGTTAATCTACTACATTTTGAACTGTTATAAAGCATTTTTACTGTTTCACTGCATTTATTCAAAGATTCATAGGGAGAGATTCATAGGTTAGTACTAAGCTAACTGCCCTTGCGAGCCATTTTAAGCCTAGCCAATTATCCCTTGTGAGACTCAAACCCTGCACCTTGTGTTTGTAAGGCAAACACCTTAACCATTAGGCCACCCTCCTAACCTACAGGCCACCCTCCTAACCTATGTACTGTTTTAACTGTATTTTTTCATTACTAGATACTGTTTCATAACTCTAATTGCATGTTTACTGAATTACTTAACTGTAAACTGCTTTTTCATACTGAGAGTTGTATTTTCTGTTTGTGATTGTAATTGTCATGCTTTTCTGTACATTTTTGATTTTTTTGAGGTTTCTATGTTCTATTCAGGTATCATATAACTATTCTGTTTGCAGTTACAAGCATTCTCTAGAGTCTCCTTGTTCCTTCATCTGTTTAAAACTTTCATTTAGTGGCTACAGTCAGTAGCTATAATAGGTTCCCACCCCCCTCCATATTGTTGTCTTGTTCTTATACTTGGTAGCTTTGTAGTTGCCCGCTCATACTGTATATTTGATCTGGGGCACTCCTGTAATGCAAATATGTCTACATTGACTATTGACTATGGGTAGGCCTGACCACTGACACTCAGCTATAAATGGATTAATATTTAGCTTAACATTTTACTTTTCTACACTCTTGTATGTGTTTAGGGAAGAGGTCAGAAGAAGCTTGGCAGTACGAGATGTTAAGCTGAGTCATCATAACTTGGCAATACAACTTGTTGTGATAGCTCGGCTTGATATCTTGCCTCAGCTCCTTTGCTAGTTTGATAGAACATTCTGTTGTTTACATATTTTACCGTTGTTTATATCTTTGCTAGTTTGATATAATATTCTGTTTGCATATTTTAGACTTGTTTATATATTTTAGGGAGTATGATCATGGGAACTTGGCGGGCTTACTAAAGCATCTGTGGGTGACTGGCCACCATCCCTGTTTGCTTTCACGTAGTCTGTACTTTTCCTGTGAGAAGGTAACATTCTAGTCATAGGATATGTTTGATTTTTGAGTAAACAAGCAACCTATATAAGATGGGGACTCACAGGGGTATGGTTTGGAGTTCTCCGTGGAATAGACATTGCCCGGGCCTGCTCCCAGTTGGAATCTCTAGCCAGATACCAGACTGTTTTGGGCTCCTCAGTTGATGAGGCAGCTCCGATGAAGTGGCAACCCGTGATGTATTAACCTTTTTTTCCCCTCATGCTTTAAAGAATTGTTGAACTGCATGGCTAAATGGCTATCTTGAACTATTAATTCTATTTAGTTACTGTTTTGTGCCACTAGTTTTGTTAGCTGAAATATGCTATTAAAGTAGACTTTCTGCTTAAAAGTAGGGAGCAGAAATAAAGCTTGTTAATAGATCATTTTTGTAGTCTGTAATAAATTATATTGAATCCTGCTCATTAGGCAATACATTTTTTTGGCGTAGTCGGCAGGATTGCGAATGCAGGATATGAAATGTTTAAGAAAAAGGCTAAAGAAGTTAAAGACAGTCGAAATCCCAGGCTGGGATAGCCCTCTTTATGAGGCTTTGGCCACTGAGTGATCATTAAGTGCACGTTTGAGTGAAAATTGGGATGCTTGTCTAAAAACTGCAGATCCACAGCATATGTTAGCGTGTTTGCAGAAACTGTCAGTGGAGAAAGGGAAGGATGTTAATGCAGCATTAGGACGGTGAGGCTGGATTTTATTATCTGCCTGTCTCAAGCAGCATCAGTAAAAATTAGTGCAAACAGATGTAAATATAGGATTGGAGAAGCAGTTCTGTGATTTACAATGACAAATAATTATATTACAGTGTCAAAATAAGTTGCTGATGGACAAAGCAGATACCTATCAGCAAGTGAATGAAAAAGCTGCCATTAGGGTGGTGCAGGATAAGTATCGGAAGAGGAGAGGGAAGGTAGATAAGAAGAAAGTGCATATGTTGATAGCTAAAGCAGGTGTTGATTGGGACCCTGATCAGTGGGACGGAGATATTTGGTGCTCTTCAGATCCATCCTCAGAATCAGGTGGTGACCGAGAGCTTTTACCAAATGAAAAGGATTTGTTGAATAAGTATGCCACGAGGCCAGCACTTAGGAGGAAGATCCAATTGCTGCTGCCTGCAGCAAAAAGACAGTCTCAGTAGCTGGCTATACAGGCAGTTGTGTGGGAAAATTATACTCAACAAGAAATTTCAGAATCGCATGACCCCTTTAGACAAAGGCCAGGGGAGGTTCTGGTCACCTGGATGGTAAGGATGTATGAGACAGGGGCTGCAGGAGTAATGGTAGATGATATAGATTGCAAAAGGTTTTGCTTGCTTAGTACACATCCGACAGTCCAAGAATATTTTAGGACATTTAATCAACAATACTATACTAATTTTTTGCAAGTAGCTGTGGACGGGTGTAATCAGAAATATCCTACAGAGACCGACTGGCCGAGTAATGATAAACCTTGATATATGTTGAAGGATGCAATTCAGCATCTTAAGGAAGAAGCGATGAAAACTGTAGTCTTCATAGGACAAGCCGATAATTTGATGGCATGTGCCATGACGCCATCCATGAGGAATAAGATTATTAAATTTGCACCATCAGCTTACAAACACGTAATTATGACTTTACTAATCAACCAAATGGGTAACCAATTATCTGAGGTAGTGGAGGCCATATGACAGGAGAATTAGGTGAGTGGGGTCTGATTCCAAAACTAGGAATGAAACCAGGAATGGGAAATTGTTGAAGTAGTAGAAACCATGTAAGGGAAAGTCATATAACATGAAAAGATATGTTTGCTGCCCTCCTAAAGATGGCATTAGCAGGGATCAGATAGATGGGATTGATACAAGAACTATGTGGGAAATGTATAAGAAACGAGACTTGAGTAAGAAAAACAAGAATGTAGGAAAACAGGAAGTACAGAATGAGCAAAATAGTAAGGAAGGAAAATCTAGTACTGATATTCCGACACAGAAACCTAGTACTAAGGGTTCAGTGCAGAAACCTAGTACTGAGAATCTGACACAAGTTCCTTCCCTTTACCCAGATCCAAACGATTTGTATTTGGACTTTGTGTGGGGTTCAGACATCAAAAAGGATGATCAGGAAAGTGGCAAATCTCTGGTGAGCAGATGGGCTTGTAAGGATATGAGACCTTATATTGATGCTGAAATGTTTTGGAAAAATAAAAAACAGCAGAGAGTCTGCACTCTGGTTGACACCAGAGTGGAGGCCTCCTTGATTTATGGAAATCCAAATCATTTTAAAGAACAGTATGTTACTATTACCGAATTAGGTAGAAAGCAAACTGAAGCCGTATAGATAATTCTTGAAATGAAAATAGGGCAGGTAGCTAAGAGACAATACTCTGTGTTTATTGTACCAATCCTGGAGTATATAATTGGAATAAATATTCTAAAAGGACTGACCTTAAAATTATCCGATGGACAGTATAATTTTGGTTTAAATCCTTATATTCCGGCTAGGCCAGTGTGGGTAAGGTCAAAATGCAACCCATAGAACCAAAACTATTAGTATGAAGCAGTATAGTATAACTGGGGAACATAAAGAGAATGGGGAAACAATTCAAGATTTAGTAGAAGTAGGTGTTTTGTGACCCATGACCACTGCATGGAATAATCCAGTATGGCCAGTGAAGAGGTTTGACGGCTCCTGCAGGATGACAGTTGATTATAGGGAGATGAATAAATATATGCCTCCTTTGACTGCAGTAGTGCCATACACAATAATCTTGACTGAAAATGTGCAAAAGCATAAAGGAACCTAGTACCCTGTAATTCATTTAGCAAACACATTCTTTACTATTCCGATCGCTGAGAAAAATCAGGAACAATTCACCTTTACTTGGCAGGTGAGGCAGTATACATTTACCAGGTTGCCACAGGGCTATTTGCATAACCCTACCATCTGTCACCGGGTAGTAGCTGAGCATCTTGATGAGATAAATTTACCATCAGAAATACAAATATCTCACTACATTGATGATATATTGATTCAGGGAACATCACAACAGGGTGTTCAGAAGCAATTAGATATTGTGATAGATCATATGAAACAAAAGGGTTGGGAAATCAATCCTACTTAGATTCAAGGGCCGTTGCAGACAGTAAAATTTCTAGGAATTCAGTGGCATCAGGGACATAAGGAAGTACTGCCTAAGGCAAAACAAAAGATTTTAGAGTATCCAACTCCTCAGAACAAACGAGAAGCACAGCAATTTATCAGATTATTTGGATTTTGGTGGCAGCATATTCCACATTTGAGCCAAATACTTTCCTCCCTGTACAAGGTAACAAGGAAAAAATTTGAATTTGATTGGGGGGATGAACAGCAGCAGGCCTTTGAATGTGCCAAACAAGCCATCCAGCAAGCACTTGATTTATGGCTGATACAGGAGGGTGAAGTAGAATTACATATGTTGGTCAATGACCAGTATGTGAACTGGAGCTTGTGGCAAAAACAAAATTCAAAATGAGTACCATTAGGATGTTGGAAGAGGAAATTACCTGATGTAGAAACAGGTATAGCTCTTTTGAAAAACAACTGCTAGCCTGTTACTGGGCGTTAATTGATACAGAACAAATGACTATAGGTCATCCTGTCACTATGAGACCTGAGATTCCTATATTGCAATGGGTAATGAGTTCCCCAAAAACACACAGAATATGACATGGACAAGAAGCAAGTACAGTTAAATGGAAATGGTATATTCAGGACAAGGCAAAGGATGGAGTTGGGGGAGTAGCAATGCTCCATGAGAAGGTAGCCCAGGTACCAGTGGCTGATGAATTGTCTACATTACAGAATATTTCCCCTCAGGAAGAATCTCCAGTAAAGTGGGGACAGCCTTTTGTGCAATTGTCTTTAGATCAGAGAAAACATGTTTGATTTACTGATGGATCAGCAAAATACTTATGAAACAAAAGGTGCTGGAAAGCTGTTTCCTATAATCCTGTCACTAAAAAGGTCCTCACTACAATGGGAGATGGTAAAAGCAGTCAGTATGCTGAATTATATGCAGTTTTTCAGGCATTAAAGCAGGAGTTACCAGGAATATGCCACATTTATACAGACTCATGGTCTGTAGCAAATGGGCTAGCTACCTGGTTACCGACATGGCAGAAAAATAATTGGAAGGTCCATTCAAAAGAAGTTTGGGGAAAAGAGTTATGGCAACAAATTTGGGAAATGCTCTTTCAAAGTACAGTTACAGTTTATCATGTAGATGCACATTGTGCGACTGACTCTATAGAATGATGGTTTAATTCTGTTACAGATGAGCAAACCAGAATAGTGGAAGCAGAAGTTGATATGAACGCTTCAGAACAAGCTGGGATAGCAAAATGGGAGCATCAAAAATTTGGACATTTAGGAGAAAAGGCAACACACAGGTGGACACATTCAAGAGGAATTATTGTTCCTATAGATGTAATTAAGACTATAATTTTGCAGTGTCCGGTTTGTCAGCATTCACCAAATAGACCAGTTCCGCATGTAGTTAAGGGGCATTTAGGATGAGGAACGTTCCCAGGACAGAATTTGGAAAATTGATTACATAGGACCTTTACCACTGAGTAAGGGGTGTCAATATGTATGCATGGCTGTGGATACATACTCAGGATATTTAGCGGCTTATCCATGCAAAAATTCAACACAGGCAAATACAATAAAGACACTTGATTTGATTATTTTATATTATGGCATTCTGATACAGATTCAAAGTGACAATGGTTCTCATTTAAAAGGGAAAATAGTGTAGGAATATTGTAGGCAAAACAACACTGAGTGGCTATTCCATATACCTTACTACCCTCAGGCAGCTGGTCTGATCGAGAGAATGAATGGTTTATTAAAGGAGCAATTACAAAAACAAGGGAACGGTTCCCTTCAGGAGTGGAGGGAATCATTTAAATGCTGCTTTGCAGATTTTGAATAACAGACCAAGTGCTGAGACTGAGACCCCTTTGATGTGAATGTTAACACCTTTGTTACAAAAAAAAAATGTATGTGACAACAAATACTATCACAAATTGAGAGATTCAACCAGGTGCATTAGCACCACTCGAGGAAACTCCGGAAGCTGCAGGCCTGGATTTACATGCTTTATTTATGCATGGGCCGCAGCCGAGATACATACAATTAATGGAGAATGGGCACTGAAAAGGCATTCAAATACCTCCCGAGCATTTTGGACTGATTGCTCCCTGCTCAAGTTTGGCCTTGAAGGGGGACACAGGTAATGGGAGGCATAATAGATGCTGATTACCAAGGGGAGATTAAAGTCATTTTGCTTAACAGTGGAACATCAGATTTGTTGATTCAGAAAGGAGACAGAATAACCCAATTGATTATTGTACCAATGTACCAAGGTGTGGGACAGAGGGGAAAAGCTCCAACTGTAGTGACCATAAGGGGGAGATAAGGGATTTGGGTCATCTAATTTAAACAGCAGAGCTAAGATTTGAGTTCAGTCTCCAGATAAACAACCAGAATCTGCAGAAGTTATTGCAGTGGGAAATGATAATACCATCCTAATAATGAAACCAGGGCAGGAGAAATAGGAATATGTGCCTGCAGATAGATGTTATTTATGAGAATAATCATGCTACCTTTTCTCCTTCATATTTTAGATTCCAATCTCAGCCTATGCCATGTTGATTGTTGGTGTTCGCATTGTATAGTTTGGAGTCCTTTTGGTAGGTTGCATAACACCGGGAGTAAGGGCAACCAAAATTAATTCAATGGTGATCCAGTGGGGATGGGCTTCTAGTACACGAAATAGAATTCAAGGTAACTTTACCTGGTCTGCAGGACAAGAATGCCCTACTGTTACTATGACTGTTCAAGGAAGGAAATGTAACTATTTGGAGGGTGAGGAAAGGCCATTCTTATGTTTAATTACTGGACAAAACACAAGCCGCAGTGGTGATTCAAAATTACACAGACATAAAATGCTGTAATTGTAAGTATGGACAGCCATATCAAAAAATGTATTATTTTTGCCAAGACGGAATTAACATCTATAATGAGTCAATTGACATACAAAACATTACTGCATTATTTTGCATGAATGCAACTCAAATCACAAATAGAACACCATGGGCCTTGCAAATAACTGTACTCAATAACAATCCCAAGCCCCATTTTGACCAAATAATAAAAGTACCTTCTACGTGTAGACATGTAGGACAGGAATATCAAAAGACTGTGTTACATTTTAATATTACTTTTCTAAAATTAAGTAAGTGCAGGCAGAAACGAGCATGGTGCAATACCTTGTTAGGAGGTATTGGAACGGGGTTAGGAACCTTGAATGCAATTGATTTTGGGGTTTTAGCTAATAAAATTAAAGCTCTGTGTCAGGATATTTCACAAATTATATGTTTACAAGCACAGTGGGATGTCACAGTTTGGCACAAATTAAAACAGCTTGTCAGTTATGAGAAAGAATGTTTAGATCAATTTAATGCCTCTGTGGTTTCTAATTTAAAATTTAATGCAAATGTTACTGTTTGTAAATTGGACAACATGTCTTTTTATGCTTCACTGCAGAAAAACCTTGTGCAAACTAAGTTAATGCTCAAAAATGAGCAAGTATGGAGACAGTTGTTTAATCAACGGATACCCAGTACTAACTGGATAAAGCTGAAAAAACAAAATGTACAGTTTTTGTGCAGGTTATATCATCCACTATAATGTCACAAATGCAAAAATAATGTGTCAGTTTGTAACTCTGCCACTGGTATTCAGACCTCCTCTGTATCAATTCCAGTACTGGTTGCTTCATTTAGAAGAAAACTACATTGACTCCTTAAACAGAACACACAGACTGGAACATTGTACTGAAACAATGGATGGACTTATTTTTGGACAGCATTCCCCTATATATGAACTGTGTTTTCTTCAGCATTCCATCAACATCTGTAAATTGACTATATTACCTTCCACTTTTGAGATGTTTGTGGAAATACCACCACAATTCATATGTTTAGTGACAAATCAAACATTGTTGCATGCCTTGAAAAGTCCTTTCGTAGGCTGTCTAAGTAAAGTGACTCATTTAAACTGGTATAATGAAACTTACATCTTTTCTCCTGAAACTCATATTAATGTACTTCATACCTGGTTACCAGAGAAGCTGGAATATCACAACTTGACATTTAACCTGAACCCTTTATATCAAGTACTGAACAATACGCAACATCTTAAAGAACATTTGCAAATAGTAAACCATAGTATTTTGCATCATAAAATGAAAAGTATCATCGTGGGGACAAAGTTGGTTAGTTTGGCTAAGAAAACAGAATCAGATACATCACATAACTGGTGGGATATTTTTACTGGATGGTCATCATCTGGAACTAAGCTGCTAAACTGGCTTATTCACTGTGCACTAATTATGATGATAATTACGATTTTATTAACCTTTTGGAACTGCTATTTGACTTACTGTATGTATAAAAGAACTACTAAAGTGAAATATTTATCTTACACATAGAATCAATAGTCAAAGGGCCGATTGTAATGCAAATATGGCTAAGGTGACTCTCGACTATGTGTAGGCCTGACCACTGACACTCAGCTATTAATGGGTTAATATTCAGCTTAACATTTTACTTTTCTACACTCTTCTATGTGTTTAGGGAAGAAGTCAGAAGAAGCTTGGCAGTACGAGATGTTAAGCTGAGTCATCATAACTTGGCAATACAAGCTGTTGTGATGGCTCGGCTTGATATCTTGCCTCCACACCTTTGCTAGTTTGATAGAACATTCTGTTGTTTACATAGCTGAGAGTTGTTTATATCTTTGCTAGTTTGATAGAATATTCTGTTGTTTATATATTTTAGAGTTGTTTATATATTTTAGGGAGTATGATCATGGGAACTTGGCAGGCTTACTGAAGCATCTGTGGGTGACTGGCCACCACCACTGTTTGCTGTCACTTAGTCTGTACTTTTCCTGTGAGAAGGGAACATTCTAGTCATAGGATATGTTTGACTTTTGAGTAAACAAGCAGTCTATGTAAGATAGGGACTCACGGGGGTCTGGACTGGTGTTCTCTGTGGAATGGACGCATTGCCTGGGCCTGTTCTCGGTTGGAATCTCCAGCCAGATACCAGACTGTTTTGGGCTCCCCAGTCGACGAGGCAGCTGTCATGAAGTGCCAATCAGTGATGTATTAACCTTTTTTTCTCCTCTTATGCTTTAAAGAATTGTTGAACTGCATGGCTAAAGTGCTGTCTTGAACTATTAATTCTTTTTAGTTACTGTTTTGTGCCACTAGTTTTGTTAGCTGAAATATGCTATTAAAGTAGACTTTCTGTTTAAAAGTAGGGAGTAGAAATAAAGCTTGTTAATAGATCATTTTGTAGTGTGTAGTGAATTATTTCAAATCCTGCTCATTAGGTAATACAACTCCTCCCAGTCTAGTGTCATTAGTTCATTCTACCTAATAGAGAGAGAACATTTGTGAAGGCCAACCCACTTAGATTCTTAACCTTGAATTACAGCTTTCTCCTTTTCCACTTTACTAAAAAAAGAAAAAAAATTCTAAGCTTGTTTCCCCCCTTTACTGTAATGAGTCTAGTCCAGATACAGATTTGCTGTATCCAAGACTGTTTGTAAGCTCCTAAGCCCCCAAGCCTTTCTGTGTTGGTGGGAAGCCTTCTAGCTTATCAGTGGGAGTGGTAAGCACTAGGTAACCTATCTAACACACAAGGAGTGGTTTCTGGTCCAGAAATTGTAGTTATTGGCCATTTGGGCAGTTTTTCCATCTCTCTCAACTTTCTGATTTAAAAGCCTGCATTTACACTTGTTTCTCCCCTTTCCTGTAACTAGTCTAGTGCAGTTGCAGATTTGCTGTATCCAGGACTGATTGTAAGCTTCTGAACCCCCCCAAGCCTTTTTGTGTTGGAGTGAAGCCTTCTAGCTTATTAGTGGGAGTGGTAAGTACTAGGTAACCTATCGACCACATAAGGAGTGGTTTCTGGGCCCAGAAATTGTAGTTATTGGCCGTTTGGGCCATTTTTCTATCTCTCTCAACTTCCTGATTTAAAAGCCCGCATTTGTTCTTCTATCCCCCCTTTCCTGTAACTAGTCTGGTCCAGATACAGATATGCTGTATCCAGGACTGCTTGTAAGCTCCTGACCCCCCCCCCACCACCAAGCCTTTCAGTGTTGGAGGGAAGCCTTCTAGCTTATCAGTGGCAGTGGTAAGCACTATGTAACCTATCTACCACATAAGGATTGGTTTCTGGCCCAGAAAGTTTAGTTATTGGCCGTTTGGGAAGTTTTTCCATCTCTCTCAACTTCCTGATTTAAAAGCCCACATTTGCACTTGTTTCCCCTCTTTCCTGTAACAAGTCTAGTCCAGATACAGATTTGCTGTGTCCAGGACTGCTTGTAAGCTTCTGAGCCCCCCCAAGCTTTTCTGTGTATGAGGGACGCCCTCTAGCTTTTCAGTGGGAGTTGTAAACACTAGGAAGCCTATCTACCACAAGAGGAGTGGTTTCTGGCCCAGATTTGTAGTTTATTGACCTTTTGGGATGTTTCTTCCATCTCTTTCAACTTTTTGGCTTAAAAGCCTGTGTTTGTGCTTGTTTCCCCCTTTCCTGTAACTAGTCTAGTCCAGATACAGATTTGCTGTGTCCAAGACTATAAGCTTCTGAGCCCCCCAAGACTTTCTGTGTTAGAGGGAAGCCTTCTAGCTTATCAGTGGGAGTGGTAAGCACTAGGTAGCCTATCTACCACAAGAGGAGTGGTTCCTGGCCCAGAAATTTTAGTTTATTGGCCGTTTGGACAGTTTTTCCATCTCTCTCAACTTTCTGGTTTAAAAGCCTGCATTTGCTCTTGCTTCCTGCTTTTCCTGTAACTAGTATAGTCCAGATACAGACTTGCAGTATCCAGGACTGTTTGAAAGTTTCTGAGCAGTGCCAGAGTCTGCTCTTCAATTTTTCCCTTAGATCTACTAGTTCACTCCTCTCCTGCACTTATACTAGCTTATTAGTCTAGCACTTTACCAGACTTCTTCTAGCAATTATTGTAGCAGACAAGTGCTACCAGCACTAAACGTTCTACAAGGAAACAGATCTAGTGCTTATTATCAATGCCAACCCCTCCAGGCATGTCTAAAGGACAGTTCCCTGTGCTTTCTCCTATTAACGTGGTGAACTTGGGCATCCTGAGGCAATGTACCAACTGCCTTGTGTACCCTGACAACCTTCTCCTCTTACCTTCCAACACTCAGACTTGTGAGAGATGCACTTATATATCCAAACTGGAAGCCACACACTCTCCAGCCAAGACCGGAATAGCTGGTCAAGAGGAGAAGGTCAACATATGCACCACACCACATGGAACACATAGCCTTCCGGAACACACAACAACACTGCCTTTATATAAAAACACAAACCACACACCCACCTTCTCAGTGGCTCTCAATAAAAATCTACTCCAGCAGCAGAGACCTCCAAGGCAGAAATGCACTTGACCAACACAACACAACACTAATCACGAGACACATAACTCTCCTAAACAATGTGCCACTCAACCAAAGCCCATAAGGCAAAACAGCATGCCCAAAACACTAGTCATAGGTGACTCAATAGTGAGCCACACTGATGTCCCACTCACTAGGTTGACTAAGGAGAAAGTAACAGTCAGCTGCCTGTTGGGTGCCAGGATCTGACACATAATGCATGCACTCAGGTCACTCAACAACAGGTACAAATATGACTCTGTCATTGTACATGTGGATGTTAATGAGCTGAGATGTACCTCCCTGGACTACATGAAAAAAGACATGGAGGAGCTCTCGGATTATGTAGCCCAGGCGGGTATGACCCTAGCCCTGAGCAGCATCCTACCATCACCCAGAATGATACCACAGTACAAGCAGAAAATTATTGATTTCAGCAATTGGCTAAGTTTCTGGTGTCACTCTAAGGGTATACAGTATTTGCCTGGGATGACATGATTGACAGACCTCGATGCTTTGCAAGAGATGGCCTGCATCTGTCACACCTGGGCTTCCAGATTCTGGCCAAGGCTAAACGAACTTGGAACCAAAAACAAAAACTTGAAGCAAAAAACAGTTTCAAATGGGAAACACCAATCCAATGTAGAGAAACATGTCTTACTTTGTAGAACACAAATTTATTTAGTGCTTTCATCAGAATACTTCATTAAACCAATACACATGTTTAAATACTCTAATTCATTATAGGTTCATAGGTTCATAGGTTAGTACTAAGCTAACTGCCCTTGTGAGCCATTTTAAGCCTAGCCAATTATCCCTTGTGAGACTCAAACACTGTACCTTGTGTTTGTAAGGCAAACACCTTAACCATTAGGCCACCTCCCAACTTACATCATGTGATAAAATTCATCCAATGAAACCCAACTAACCCTTCATCTACACATGTTTAAAAATTAATACATAAAAAATCTACCCCTAAAAAACATCTAATCAAAACAAACAAAAGAAAAATATACAAGAAAAAGCATGTAATGATATTTTAAAAATCAGTCTTCCTTACATATAAAACCATCTGCCTTACAGAAAAAGAATGCGATAGCAGAATATAATTACATATCATACTTTATATGAATGCAGTCTTAAATAACTAGTTAAACTAATACCATCATTCAGGCCTGGTTTGCATAAAGCATTTCACCTGACTTGCCAACATAACTCTCTAAAAGTCCAAAATATCCTCCCATGGACCACCTCTAGGGCCCTGGAAAATGTTATCAATAACCACAAATTTTAAACTATGTGATGGATAGTTCACAATGTATCTGTATAAGGCACTATTTGTGTTTTTATTTTTAATGGGTCTAGCATGCTCATACATCCATTCCTTTCATTTCTTCTTGGTTTTGCCTGTATAAAAACATACACATGCCTCACATAATGCAGCATATACTACCCCTAATGTGTCACATGTATATTTACCCCATTAGTTTAATATATGTGTTGTTAATTACAACTTTATCAATCTGTTTAACCAAAGGACACTGTGAACAAGTCGGGCCAATACTGGCCAAGGCTCTTGCCACCCCCATAGTGCCTTTTTTAGGCGGTGTTCCAAAGACCAAATTACCACCATAATAAACAAATGCAATTTGAGGGTCATGTTGCTCAACGCTAGAAGTCTAAATCACAAAATGCACTCACTTGAGGCACTCCTTAAAATGGAGAACATCGACATTTGTGCTGTAACAGAGACCTGGTTCAAGGCAGCAGAAAGCACTCCTGCACTAGCAGGCTATAACTCATTTCACACCTTTCAGCCCCAGAACTTGGACTGAAAATCCAAAGGCAGTAGTGTTTCCATATTCATAATGAATGTGGACACCTCCAGACTATTAGCCCAACATAATGCATCAGAGATACTTCAGGTGCAGATAACATTGGGTAAGACAGTGATTTAGGTCATAGCCTGCTATAGGTCCCAAGACTCGCAATCCATGTTCCTAACCACCCTGGCGATTATTAGGCTCGGACCTAACACCCTCTTACTAGGCAACTTCAACTACCCCTCCATTAACTGGGTAAACTACTTATGTACCAACACACCTGCCCAACGTTTCCTGGAGTTCATTAATTCCAATGCCCTGGACCAGCTCATTCTTACCCCAACTAGAGGTAGCAACATCCTTGACCTGGTCATTACTAACATGGCGACCGTTGTTCTACACCAATAGTCAGCTCCTCCCTGGTTAGATCCGACCACAAACTAATCACCTTGGAAATCCCCCCCCCCCCCCAGAAAAGGTAACCACCATGAAAGCTTCTCCAAAGCTAACGTTGGAATCCTAAAAGCAGAGGTGGCTAACTTCACGCACCCATGCAAATAGAGAATAGTTGCATGACCACAGAATCATACACCAATGCACTGTACGAACACGTACACAAATGCATGGATCTTGCCATACCCAATAGTATCAAGACATTCTCCTCCAAAATAAGGAAGCCAATCTGGTGGTCCCCTGCTATAAACAAACTAAATAACAGAAGGAGGAAACTGATGCAGAATATGGTGAAGTCCCAAGACTGGAAAAACTCTCATCTGCCTCAACAAAAAGTTGAGATCCCTCATCAAATCCTCTTAAGCAAGGTGTGAAAACAGAATTGCAGCAGATAGTAAAGATAACCACAAGGCCTTCTATAGTTATGTAAAGAATCTCCACGGAAATACCCAGATTTGCTCTGAGCTACGGCACAATGGTACCTCCTATACCAAGCCAACAGATATTGCCAGTATACTGACTGACAGATTCAGTGCCAACTTTACCCCTCTCTCCTCCAACAAAGGACCAATAACAATACCAGTAGATTGCCAGGCACCCAGTATTACTGCTTTACAGGTTAAAACAGCACTGTCCAATGCCATGAATACAGCTTCTATGGGACCTGACACTATCCCTGGTTGGTTTCTACATGAACTACAGAGTGAACTGGCCTCTCACCTGTGTGTCCTGTTCAATCACAGCCTCACCTCAGTCTTTGTCCCTGCCGAATGATGCACTGCTACAGTCATCCCTCTCCACAAAGGAGGAGGGACTACAAACCCTAGGAACTCTCACCCCATTAGCCTGACAAGTGTGATATGCAAAGCTATGGAATGCATCATCATGGACCTAATAAACATGGATATAGGCAATCTCTAAACTCTGTATCCCACACAGTTTGGTTTTGTGAAGGGTAGATCATGCCTGCTCAACTTGGTCGACTACTTTGAGTCAGTCACCAGAGCTGTGAATGAAGGCAAGGTGGTTTATACAGCCTACTTTGATCTGGCCAAGGCTTTTGATACCATTCCTCACTCAGGAACCATAGAAAAACTCACTAAACTTGGCATCAAGCTCTATATGACTAGGTGGGTTGCAAACTGGCTCACAGATAGAACCCACAGTGTGAAAGTAGCTGACTCCAAGTCAGACTGCTGGTTAGTCACGAGTGGAGTCCCACAGGGTTCAGTCCTGTGTCCTCTCCTGTTTGGTATCTACTTCTCTGAATTCCAGGTCAACACAAAGGCACTCTGGCTGACAAAGTTGGCAGATGATTGCAAGTTGGTAGCTATTATTAACTCCCCAAGTGATATTGGCATCCTACAGAATGGCCTCACTGTGACCAACAACTGGTGTCAGAACCTTGGCCTTAAGCTCAATGCCAAAAAAATGTGTCGTCATCCCCTTTGGGAAAAACTCAGTTCCCATGAATTACCACATTGATGGTAGTCCACTGAACATAGAAGGTGTTATAACAGATCTGGGGAACACAGGTTGACAGCAGCCTCTCTTTTGATCGCCACATTGCCACTGTGGTCAGAAAGTCCTTCTATGTGGCACATCTCATTACTAAGGGTTTTGCATCCAGGAAGAAAGAGGTCATTGTCTTCCTCTACTCTTCTCTCATTAGGCCAATCATTTAGGACAATGCCCCAGATGGCATGTACCTCACTAGACACCTGCAACAACTGGAGAGGCTGCAAAAGTACCTCATATAGAGGATCCATGGCTTAAACACTTGCCCTATATGGACAGACTCAAAAAACTCCAACTATTCACTGTCTCATATTTCCAACTTAGAGGTGATCTCGGCTTGACTTACAAAGCCATGTCTGACCCAGCTCTGTTAGAAATGTTACATCTAAAGAAATCCCAATCCCTCTGCACCACATGCTCCAGAGACCTCAACCTCATTAACACAATTAAAAGAACATGCTGAAGGGACAGGTTCATAACCCAGAGACTGCCCATGCTATGGAATAGACTTCCCATACATGTCAAGCAGAGAAATCTTGATGAGTGGATGGGGAACAGGAAATTCACCCCTGGGATAACTCTAGTGGCTCTACTCAATAGAAGCACTGGGAACTAAGGTCGTGTGGCACTATGCCAGGGTAATCCTATGGCTAGGCTTGTAAAGGCCCCAGGGCCATTAGCCTAGTACACACCTATGAACCTATGAACATTATACAATGATCCCCTATTAATATTCCAAAATGTGCATGTGGATTGGCCAGTGTGTCTGTTGTAAATCCCACAATATATCAACGGATAAAGCTCCCGTTGCCTAAACTTTTTTCCGTTGGTATGAAGTGTCCAAAACTTTTTTTTTTTTTTTGTTTTAATAAAAGAAAAAAAAACGGAGCAACAGAGACATTCTTTTCTCCATTGCTTCCATTTCAAAGCATTGATGTACTGGGTATGTGTGGGAACTCAAGTCTCATACGTATGCGCAGTACATCAACACAAGGAAGCAGTATGCCACCACCGGCTGAAGAACGGTAATGCGCCGTTATACAAAGAAATTAAGAAAAGTATTTTTTCTTAAATAATGTCATTGTATAATAACAATAACCGACTCCGTGGTTGTGGAATACTGAAGATTCGCCCTCGTGATTAAACCACACTAACCGTGGGTAAATCTTCAATGTAACACACCACATCGTCGGTTATTGCGTAATTCCTCCACATTTCAAGACAATACCCAAAACTTCTCTAGTATAGACATTATGTCTCCTGTTGTACTGAAACTGAAAGATAACATCTTTTTTATGCCCCATCCATAAAGTAATTTAATTTAAACTTTTTTTCTGAAGTTTTGCAAGTTAACCTTCTGTGTCCCAATTTCCCCTGTTAAAATATATACATTTAAACAGTTACAGTAGTGTATATACATTTCTGTTCTTTTCCAGTAAAGTACACTGTGGATATATCTTTAAGCTCAGTACTTTACAAACCCTTTTCAACACACACATCTGTACAAACCTAGTTTGATATACACATAACATACAGTTCTAATAAGGCTGTAGCACAAGCATATGAATAATGTTGATATTCACAAATGACACATAACCATTTACAAAGTTCCAGACAGCTGTGCTGGCAGTTTCTCCTTTTGTTACACTTCTATATAAATGATGCTAATATTCCCAAATGACATATAATTATTTACAAAATTCCAGATAGCTGGGCTGGCAGTACTGCTTTCGTGACAATAACTACAAATCTGTTGCAACAAACTTCTACTATCTCCTTGCTGCAGTTATAACCTCTAAAGACATTTATTTAAATAGCCTCAGTGCTGCCCACTGCCTTTAAATAAATGGCACTTCGCTCTCTAATGACTGGCAACTCTTCTGATGTGCTGATCTTAACACCAGGGGCACCTGAACCCTTTGCCCTGTTCTTCTTTCGGTACTGACTTTTTTATGCTGTGTATGTGTCAGTAATTTTGATACAGCTTTGTAATAATTGTTGCACTGCAATACAAACGTTTGAATGACTCAGAGAAGAGGGAAATGATGATTCTCTTTTTTAGCATTTTTCCCTTTTGTCTGAGTTTGTGTGATATCAGACATAGTATGTATTGAGGTAGACAGTGGGTGTGTAGGGACTGCCCCGCATCAGGCAATGCAGCTTCCTGTAAAGTGTGTTTTGTGAGTTTTTGTATTTTTTGTATTATATCATGTTTTATATATATATATATATATATATATATATATATATATATATATATATATATATATTGTTTAAGAGTCTCATTCATGACGTTTTGATGCCATGCTAAGAAGAGACAAAGTACTTAATTATTGACCCACACATTACATTCCCTGATTTCCTCTTATTTTTAGAAATAAATGCATTAAAACAAAATGTCAATTCATCATACAGAATGACAACATGCTAGTCCCATAACCAGAAAGTTCTGTATAGATAATGCAGTATAGTAATTTTCCAGGGAATGCTACCCCTTCAGTTAGGTACATAAAAAAGCAAATGAATATGTAAACTAAAACGCAGACATATGTTAGCCTGATACATTGTACAGTAGTCTTGCACTGATGTAAAAACACAGACATATGTTAGCCTGATACATTGTACAGTAGTCTTGCACTGATGTAATTCATAAATGCAAACTATATCTTAGCAGAAACTACTTCAAACACATTGCCCATGTCATTTCATCATAGGATCATAGAATTATAGAAGATTACTAGGCTGTCTACCCGGAGGTCATTTTAAGCCTAGCCGTTTCATCCCAATGTAATAACATAGAAATGCTAATCAATGCACAAGATTGCATTTAGTGATGACTGGCCATGTCTAGGAGGGTTATGGGCTCTATCCCTGGTAAGAATTTATGATGCCCTATCCACTTGTCCAGGTTCCTCTTGGACAGTGTCATAGAGGTGCTCTGTTTCACATAAATTGGTAGCTTGTTCCAAAGATGCGGTAGTCACTGGGAAATAAATCTGTCCCTCCAGCATGTCCTGTTTAAGTCTCAAGCCATATTTAAGTCTTTGGAACAGGTAGCCCTAGGCCCAGTCTCCAGCCCCAAAGATGATACGTATTCCAGGTATGTACAAATGCAAAGCCTGCTCTTATTACAGGTTTATGCAAGCAGTTAACTGATTTAACATCTTGGATGAAAAATTCACTTGTAAGGGCAGATTTAATTGCAATTCCACTATGGTTGTTTACCTCGCTTCCTACCAGTCTTATACGGGTTTTTACATGGGCAAGACTAAGCGTAAACTAAAGGGAAAGAGTGTACAAGCATATTTGCCACATTAGGAAAGCCAAAACAAACAACGCTCTCGCAAAACATGTGGTAGAAAACCCTGGTCATTCCTTCACATTCAGGGTGATCGACCAAATTGAATTCGATATCAGGGGCGGTTCATTAGGCTTAAAACCTGAGGTGAAGGAGCTGATTTGGCAGCTTAGAACCAGGGCCTATGTGGCACCAGGGTTGAACGACGTATGCTCTTTGGCATGTGTCTTGAAACTGAGGAGTTTAAAACATTAACACCAGGCTAATACCAGTGAATAGACATAATTTGGGGCACTCTTTGTGTTTGTTATATACACACAAACTCCCCCTCCCTTATGCACAAGTACATGCATTTATGACATTCAACTGAAATTTACTCAGGTTGATTAGTGACATGTAACAATTTTTATGTACACAATAGCAGATATTGTTTTTTGGATGTTTTAGCTGGCTTTTTCATGTATATTTATGTATTCTGTGTATATGTACATATGAATTTGAGTATTGTCAATAGGAAAGTGTATATAAATTTTTTACACAATTGTTCATACAATTTTAGGTACATGTGTTATAGAAATAAGAACTGTATCAGGTGACATGGTGTCATGTGAGGTGACTGAACATGTGACTATGAATCTGTTTTTAAATATGGCTACCATTCTTTTAACTAGTGTCTGATGAAGTTGAGTGTAAGAATACTTGACAAAAGAATTACTGTTGCCTGCCTATTTTTTGTTGTTTTTCAGCCATTTGATTTATGGATATACAGCAAGTTCACTAGGTTTGAGTCTTGGATTGCTGTGTAGGCCAGGAATAAGTCTCCCCATAAAAGTCTATATGATTTGGAGTAACAAGGACTTTAGTCAGTCAGTGTAAGGCATATGCTGGAGCCCTTTGAACTTCTTTGTTAGAAACCTCTGTGGTCTCTCTAATTGCTGCAGGTGCTAAGTACAGTACATGCCAAATGGGGTGTTATGCTCAATTATGGGCGGGATAGGTAGTGAGTATAGTGGAGTTATAACTTCTTTCCCTCTCAAGGTGATGCCTTTACTAATCAAGTGTGCTATGGAGAAAGCTTTCCTTACTACAGTAGACACACAGTGGTCGAAGTTAAGGTCGCAAAAAACTTGTGATCCCAGTTATTTGCCACTTCATGGGTACTTAGGGTATTGTTGTTGATTTGATAGTGTGAAGGGACATTACTTGTGCCGAAGGAAATAATTTGAGGAGTCAATGATTGCATCTAGTTTGCAGTCATCTGCAATCTTGGTCAACCACAACCCCTTAGTTTTAACCTGAACTTCTGAGAAGTATATACCAAACAGTTGGGGGCCCAGTACTGACCCCTGTAGCACACCTCTGGTAACAGGTCTCCTAGATGATGTGGAGTCACCCACTTTGATAGTGTGTGTCTGGTTTGTGATTCAGTTGGCAAACCATCTTAAAACGAAGGGTTTGCATTCAGTTTGCTAAGTTTATTGGTAATGCCTGAAAGTGGGATTGTGCTGAAAACATTTGCCAGGTATGCTCATTGCCATGGTGACATTTTCAAAGAAATCCACTAGATTTAACAGGCAGGATCTGCCCTTCACAAAGCTAAATTGGGTGGGATCCAGGGTTTGGAGGTAATCTATGTCTTTATTTATGAGGTCTATAATGATACGTTCCATGGCCTTACAGATGAGGCTGGTCAAGCATATGGGTCTGTAATTCCCTAGTTCTGTTGCTAGGCCAATTTTGTGGAGGGGGAATAACTGTTGCTGTTTTCCATTCTGCAGGAACATAGCCAGTGGTTAGACTATGACTGAAAAGGGTACTTAGTGGTGATGCTAGTTCATGTTTCAGCCTGTTTAGAGGAAAGCCTTGGATGTTGTCTGGTCCCATAGAGGTTGTGTTTTTTGCCTTGGACAAGGCTTTGAGGACCTGCTCTTCTGATATGGGAGGGGGGGGGGGGGTTGGTGGAAGGTTTGTTGTAAGTTAAGAGGGGATAAGGGAGTGAAATTTTTACTAAACCTATCCACTAGCAGGTTTTCTATCTCTGTGGGGTCAGTGTGTGTGATACGCTTGGCCACTAGTTCTGCACTTGCTTGGGTCCTATCCTTTACGTTGTGTATGTAGTTGTAAAAAGCCTTATTGTTACCCTTGGCTGTACTTGCTAAATTTCTCTCAAAGGAGCCCTTGGAGGATTTGGCAAGTTGTCTTATTTGCCTGTTGAGGCTGAGGAGGGTGCTTTTCCATTGTTGGGGGCTTGCCTTTGTTTTTGTGGACAGCAGCCTTTTGTGTTTATTGTAAAGTTTATTGATGCTGGATGTCCACAATGGCAGATTGTTTTTACTTGGGGCTCTGGCTTTGATTCTTTCTGGTACAGCTGAGTTTATACTGTTATGCATGTGATTGTACAGAGTTTTAGTGTAAGCTTCAGCATAGTTCTAGCTTGGAGTGGGGCTTAGAATGCATTTATACCTTCATCTAGCAGGGTATAGTTTGCTTAGATGAAGTTTTTTAGTCTGATTTCACCATTTGTGAGTCCTGGTGCCAGCTTGAAGGTGACTGATTTGTGGTCTAAACTGACAGTTGAGGCAGTGCATCTGTTTGACATGTTGGTGAGGACCAGATCCAGAATGTTTGCTCCACTTATCAGGATATGGACAATTTGTTCCAGAGCATTTGCATTAATAAAGTCAAGGAAATGTTGCACTAGCAAGTTAGAGCTACCCTAGGTTTTCCAATTGATGGTGGAATAATTGAAATCCCCCATAACCAGTGTGTTTGGTAAATTTGCATTTTCTCCAGTGTGGTCAAGTAGGCTTCATGGGCATTGTGATCCATGGAGGGGAATCTATAACTGGCTATGATTTGAATGGGGGGATTACCCACCGTAACCTGGACCTGGAATAATTCCATGGAGTTGTTCAGTCTAACCAGACGGCAGGTGAAATTATCTCTCATATAGATTGAAACACTGCCTCCTTTGGTTTCCACACATTCATTTTGTAGTCTAAAGGTGTGGAAGGCATTGTAGCCTTGCAAGGTCAGGATACTCTCTGAGACCTTGAATCAGGTTTCTGTGACTGCACAGAGATCTACATGTTGTAGTGATAGAAGTGCTTCCAGGGAATGCAGTTTTTGCTTTAAGCTCCTAGCATTTAACAGCATGACACTTATTTTGCTCTGATTGGTAAATTTCATATTGGTAATGCTGTTTTTAAGGCCTTGCCTAAAAAAGGCACTATGGGGGAGGCAAGAGCCATTGCCAGCAGCAGAAAGCCTAGAGGTGCCAGGTGCAAAACATTTCTGGCAAAGTAGCAAGGTTTTGTCGACCATGGCTTCCCAGGCTGACAGGAACAGGATCCCCTTTGAATGACACCAAAAACTGAGCCAATTATTGAAATCAATCATTTTTTGTTTATACTGTGAAATCATTCAAAGTGAAGGTAGTATGCTGCTCAAGGCTAGGGACATACCTGACTGGAACATACTCAGAGCTGACCATGAATTTCTCCTCGTCCAACCTAATGAGTGGGACTTCCATATGTCTCACTGCTGAGCCTCCAAAGACAAGAAAATTTGTTTTCTGAGTGTTGCACCTTACTGGCTTGGTCTGTGAGACACTGGTGTTGCTATGCGTAATGGGCTATGTGCGGACTGTGTTAGTTGTATGAGTCTTGTGTTTTGAGGTATCTGGTGTTTCAGTAAGTTTTTTGAGAGAACATCTGTGTATGTGAATTTATGAGTTTGATGCATACTATGTGTATGAGAAGTGGTAATATGAGCATATGTAGTGGTGGGTGAGTTGACAACCTTCTCTGTGTTACTGTTTTGAGTGAGAAAGAGTATGGATTCTAGATTCCTTATGCAAAGGATATTCACCAAGGATATTCACAACTCCAGGTTAGTTGCCCAACACAATGCGTCTGAAATTCTCCAGGTGCAACTAACACTAGGTAAGACTGCAATCCAAACTGTAACTTGCTACAGATCCCCCACCATGCCCCAAGATTCTAACTACACCTTTCTAAACATACTGGAAAATATTAATATAAAACCAAACACTCTAATACTGGGTGATTTCAACTACCCTGCTGTTAACTGGGAAAACTACTCTTGTACCAACATCTTTGCCTAACGGCTCATGGAATTCATAAATTCCAATGCCCTGGATCAACTAATCCATAGTCCCACAAGGGGCTCCAATATCCTAGACCTGGTCATTACCAACATGGGAAATCAATGCTCCACACCTATGGTCACCCCCTCACTGGTCAGGTCAGACCATAATCTAATCACCCTTAACATCCACATCCCACCCCACCCCCCCCAGTAAGGAAACCTCCATAAAAAACTTCTCCAAAGCCAACTTCATGATACTCAAGTCAGAAGTTACAAACGTCATGACACCTATACAGACGGGAACTGAAAGTTTGACTGATGTGTCCTACACAAGGCACTGTACGAGTACTTCCACTCATGCATGAATCATGCCATCCCAAATAGAACCAAGATGCTCTCCTCTAAAAAAAGAAGCCAATCTGGTGGTCCCCTGCCATAAACAAACTTTACAACAAAAGGAAGAAACTGTTGCAGAAAAGAGGAAAATCCCAGGATGCAAAAAACTCCCTTACTAGCCTCAGTAAGAAGCTGAGATCCCTCATAAAATCCTCCAAATCTAGTTACGAAAATAAAATTGCCAAAAAATTCCAAAGACAACCACAAGGCATTCTATAACTATGTCAAGAATCTAAATGGCAATGCTCAGATCTGCTCTGAGCTACAACAGAATGGCATTAAATATACTGATCCCAAGGATATTGCCAATATCCTGGCAGAACGATTTATTGCCAACTTCACCTCCCTCTCACCCCCTAAATGGCCCATCTCAATACCGGAAGATTGTCAACTTCCGGTAATAACGGCCACACAGATAAAAAAACACAATCTCCAAAGCTAAGAATACAGCATCCATGGGACCTGATGACATCCCAGGCTGTGTACTACATGAACTACAAAATGAACTGGCACCTCACTTAAGTGTCAAGTTTAATCATACCCTTGCCTCAAGCTTCATGCCCACTGAGTGGCGCACAGCTACAGTTATCCCACTTCACAAGGGGTGGGAGTCCACCTTGGATCCCGGGAACTACCGCCCCATCAGTCTGATGAGTCTGATCTGCAAGGCCATGGAACGTATTATCATGGAACTTATAAACAAAGACATTGGCAACCTTAAAATACTGGACTCCACCTAGTTTGGGTTCGTGAAGGGCCGATCTTGTCTCCTGAACCTGACTGACTTCTTTGAATCAGTCTCCAGAGCTGTGGATGAGGGTAAGGCAGTCCACACAGCCTATCTGGACCTCACCAAGGCTTTTGACACCATCAACCACTCTGGAATCATAGATAAACTTACTAAGCTTGGCATTAATCCCTATGTCACTCAATGGTTGCCAACTGGCTTACTGACAGAACCCACACTGTAAAAGTAGCTGACTCCAAATCCAGCTCCAGACAAGTGACAAGTTGAGTACCTCAGGGTTCAGTCCTGGGACCTCTCTTGCTTGGCATCTACTTCTCTGAAGTACAGGCCAACACTAAGAGATTCTGGCTAACAAAGTTTGCAGATGACTGCAAACTGGGAGCCATTATTGAATCCCCAAATGATATTGAGACTCTACAAAAGGGCCTTACAGAAACAGATGCTTTGTGCCAGAGCCATGGGCTTATGCTCAATGCCAAGAAATGTATAGTTATCCCCTTTGGGAAAAAAACATGTACCTATGAATTACCACATAGGTGGCAGTACTCTAAACTCTGAAAGTGTGATAAGAGACTTAGGGACACAGGTGGACAGTGGTCTCACCTTCAGTAACCACATCACCGCAAGAGTCAGGAAATCCTTCTATGTGGCACACCTCATCACTAAGGGCTTTTCAACCAGAAAAAAGGAGGTCATTGTCCCACTGTACGTATCTCTGATTAGACCCATTATAGAATATAACGCCCCATTTGGTATGTACCTCTCAAGACATCTGCAACAACTGGAAAGGCCGCAGAAATACCTCACTAAAAGAATCACATGCCTAAAGCAGATGCCCTATGCTGACCACCTTAAAAAACTCCAGCTATACTCTGTCGCATATCATCTACTCCGAGGCAATCTCTGCTTAACATACAAGGTCATGTCAAATCCAGAGCTGTTGGACATGCTACACTTAAAGAAATCCCAATACCTCAGAGCCACATGCTCCAGGGATCTAAACCTTGTCATCACAATAAACAAAACATGCTGGAGGGATAGGTTCCTGACCCAGAGACTCCCCAGACTCTGGAACAGACTGCCAATACATGTTAAGCAGAGCACCTCTTTGGTCCTCTTCAAAAGGAACCTTGATGACTGGATGGGAGAAAGGAAATTCCCCCCAGGGATCATGTCAGTCACCCTGCTAGACAGGGGTCCAGGGAAGTAAATAGTGTGTGAAGAAACAGCATGGGAAATGTTATGGCTAGGCTTGTATAGGCCCTAGGGCCAATAGCCTAGTACCAACCTATGAACCTATGAAATACATCTCTCACACTCTGTACTAGAGTGTGTTATTAGTAGAGGGTTGTCTATGTACATGAAGCAATTGCTATACTGCCTCAAGAATCCCAAGTCAACAAGGATGTCAGGAGAAACAAGTATAGTCCAACTTTCCATAATGCTAGGTTGAAGACTGTTGTCAATTAGAATAGCTCCTTGAGCCCCTCAGCATTGCTCTGGATAGCAATCGCAACACAGAATGAAGTTGTTCAGTAAACCACATAATCACTGGATTTATCTTTAAGAGTCGGTATGATCAAAAGTTCGAGTGTGCTGTACTAGTTTGCCTTAACAAAGAATTACTTATTGTTTCTTGCCATGGTATACCTTGAAGTTGCTATTTCCTTCATGTTGCTCCATTTTCTGGATTTGTGAATGACTGGAAATGTTTTACTTGGGGCACACATTCTGATGGTTGGTTATAATCCACGAGAAAGACTGTTCACTGCAGCGAGTGGGGACTTACCCATAAGTATTTATAAGCACTGGTAAGTGACAAGTTCTATTAAAATGCTAAATGTGGCCTTAGTTAGACCAGCTACTTTGAGATAGAGAGGTAAATCCCTCACTCTGGTCCAGGTGAACTATTTTTAATTAATGGCTTAGGAAAATGATGGAGATGGGGCTGGGGTGGGGGTGGATGTGCACATCCTGGGTATGAAGGAAGGCTGGGACAATCAAGGGCTATAATACCTTGAAGGAAGGGCTGTGATAGAAAGGCAGCCCTGGAAGACATTTGGTAACTGAGCTGCTTCATTGAGCCTTAAGTGATATTGGATAACAGCATATACTTGCACAAGAGAAGGCATTACCATCCCTGTAGTGACATAAGTCACTTGTTGCTCACACTCATAAGAGGGGCTATGGGTTTGCACATTCATCTTCTTTCTCAGGTTGTCAGGTAGAACACGGACCCTCATGGCAGCTTGAATGATGGCCTCTCTGTATGAATTTTGCTGGAGAGTGAATAGGCTCAAGTCCAGTCATGGGAGGCTTTGACAGAGGGCAGACACAGGGGCAAAAATAATGTGGTAACAATTGTTGTCATTATCCAAAGTATGTCACATTTTTCATTTTTTGCAAACTAAAATTATAGGAGTGTCTTGAGTGGCTAATCCAATGACCACATGATCAGCGCCTCTGGCATCCCTTAAGATGTAATGTGGCACTGACCTACAAATTGCTGTGTTGCATTTTATAATGAAATGCACAACAATTCAACATACTTCTGTCATTTAAACTGCTTGCTGAACGATTCTAACAACAAATATACTTAATAACTCTATGTTAAGTATACACATTTACTTTGTCAATAACACATCTACTCTGGCAGTGACCCAATTCAAGCATAACTTGTACCAGGCTATAGGGAATCGGAAATGAACCCATGGTCTGGCACCTAATAAAGAGTTTAACTGGACATTTCTGGACTTAAAGAAAACATATGCCAAGCATACATCTCTACTGCCTAGATTTTCACAGAATGTCCAGACTTTTGTCTCATACTTTTTGTCTGTTTCTCATAAAATTTGTGTTTTCTGACAAAGCACTAAGGATTAAAGTCACTAAATAATGACATACATTTGAATTTCAGATTTCATATCCTTCAGAAAATGCATAGCAACACAAATTCTGCTAGGCGAGAATCTTTCTAACTTTATGTGAATAATATTTAAAATCTCTCCCTATTTTTGGGCCTTTGTCCCTCACTATTTTAAGCTTTGTCCAGATTTATTCTGCTAAGATGTTCAGAGGTACAATGACAAGGTCCCAAGAAATGTAACGTGGGCAGTTCTGTCATAATTTGAAATCTCCGCTGGCAGAATTAATGCAGGCTATGTACATGGACCCAGTGACTCAAGTACGACTAGTATTCAATCTAACACAGAGGGGTTTCCAGTAGGACTGGGTGTGCCTCAGGGACCAGCTCTGAGGTTATTACTGTTTATACTGGTGATGGACTACATTAGCAAACAGGCTGCTGGGGACAGATCAACAAAGTTGGTGTATGCCAATGATGTGGCATTACAGGCAGACTCTAAGCAAGAATTGCAACAAAGATAGGGGAACAGAATTCAAAACTGAAGGCACATGGGATGAAACTGAGTACAGATAAGACAGTTGTAATGGCAGCAAATTGTGGAAATCATAAGCTGAGAACTGAGATAGAAGGGAAAATAGTGGAACAAATTAACCGCTTCAAATATCTGGGAGGGGTGGTTGAGGGGAAGGGAAGTCTGAATGAGCATGCCAAAGCTAGAATCAGAGGGGCTGCAGCCAAATGGCACGCAGTGCTAGGGGTAGTGTATAACACAAGAATGCCAATGAAGCTGAAATGTAAGGCGTACAAAACAGTAGTACAAACAGTACTACTGTATGATATAGAAACATGGGCATTAAAGTTGAGGAAACTAAAGCTGATGGACATAAAGTGCCTGAGATAGGTGCTAGGATGTACACTGCACTACAGATGAAGAAATGAGGACATCAGAGCAGAAGCCAAAGTGTCTACAATTGCAGAGAAGGTTAAAGAGAAATAATTATGGTGAATTGCGCATATGTATTGAAGGAGATTTGGGACAGACAGGAAGAAAGCTAGAGGAAATGACGGCATTCAGCAAAATGTAAAAATGGGAAAAGGGAGCTGAGTATGATGATGAATCTGAAAGTATAATCTTTAAGCTGCATATTATCCCTTGGATTCAGAAAAAGGCTCACCGCTTGCACTAATTGCCCAATGTAGCTTGGTCAATTAGTGCAAAAGCAAAAAAAAAAAAAAAATACGCAAGTCATAGACAGATATATCCGCAAAGAGAAAGTTGTCATTACTGTCTCATTAGTATGTCTCTGAATAGAACAATAGCTGACCCTAGTGGACTGTGTGTGTGTGTCGCTTTGGCAAAGGTACCTCCTAAACACATAATTACTCACACATGCATTGAGACACCCCTGCATGCCAATGAACATTACACACACACACACACACACACACACACACACACACACACACACACACACACACACACACACACACACACACACACACACTCACATCCACCCTTCAACAAACAAGCCTCCCCCAGTTGATCACACTCATGGAAACACTTACCCTTTCATCACATACATGCACCAACACACATACATCCCTACACATACACATACACACTCACACATGCACACACATCCAGAATCTGTATGCGCTACCTAACCCCTTTCTCCAGTGTAACAATCAAGCAGATACACACTCGCAAGGTTATACATATTCATGCCCCTCTAGATGCATACACACACACACACACACACACACACACACACACACACACACACACACACACACACACACACACACAAGTACACATATCCACACATATAGCTACACTAACACACACTCCATCGCCACACCTTCGCTGAACTGACCTGCACCACAGGTACTTCCCTATTAGTGAATGTGTGACTATTGTATTTTCATGGCAGTTACTTTTCCTACCTTTGTGATATGGCAACTTCTGAATTTGAAAGGCATAGTGCTTTGGGGAGGACTCCTAAGCTAAGGCATCTCCTTCATGTTAAGCCTTTCTGAACCAGTAAATGACTTTTTTTTCACTTTGTTGTTTTTTCTATTTTTGTCATTTCAGTTGCTTGCTCTCATTGCCTTTCTAAGCTGCCATAATTCTAAAAATTTTACTATGCCTGTTATACATCTGCATTATTCCATATGAGTAACTGGAAAATGTAATGTCAGATAAATAGATAAATAGATAGATAGATAGGCAATAGGCAGATAGATTGACTAATACATAGATAGATAGATAAATCGATCGAAAGCTAGATATGGATTGCTTACAGCTGATTACATGCTCAGTTTGTCCAAAGGACTTAATAGTCATTTGACTGCAAAATGTCAGTATTTGTTTGTGGAGATTTTGCTACAGTTGGGAGGGTTATGAGTCCCTTTTTCCTCTGTTGCATGATCTCAGATTTGATATAAAGGTTTAGCAGAGGGTGTAGGAGTACTGGCAGGGCTTGCCTATTTTTATAAAAATCTTTATAAACATGCTTGATTTATTTTTACTGGGGTAAGTTTGTATTTTTAGTTATTTTGTAGTTCAGGCAGCTATGCGTTCACATTTTAAGGTTCATTTATGTTGATTAAGCAAAGCATACAAGTATGTGAGTGTGTGTGTGTGTGTGTGTGTGTGTGTGTGTGTGTGTGTGTGTGTGTGTGTGTGTGTGTGTGTGTGTGTGTGTGTGTGTGTGTGTGTGTGTGTGTGTGTGTGTGTGTGTGTGTGTGTGTGTGTGTGTGCACATAAGTTATCTCCCTGGGAATCACTGAAAAATATAAAAAAGAACATTATGCCAAGTTGGACTGTCTTCAGTTACAACACTGTCTTGTGAGTGGACAGTGGTAAACAACTACTTCTTCTGAGACCAAACTCACTTGCATAAGGTCTATGCATACATTTCATCTGCACAAACAGAAAAATAGAACTGGCTTTCTTGCATAGGATACATAGGTTAATAGGAAAATAACAGGCTAACGACCACCAGGGCCTACCTGTGCAATCCAACCCAATTGTGTTGCTATGTATTAAGGGCATTTATTAGAAGGGTGTATGTTAGAAAGTTTCTAGAAGTTATGGGGGATATGTTAGTTTGGGCATTACTGCCTGCCTCTATCTGGCAGAGACATGGGTATCACACCCAGGGGTGAATTTCCAATTTTGTATCCATTGGACAAGGTTATACTTAAAGAAAGTTAGTGATGGACTATGCATCACATTGATGGTGGAGCCTGTTCCAGAGTATAGGGATCCCCTGAGACACTTCTGTCTCAACAACATGTCTTATTTACGTCTCGTGCAAAATTTAAAACTTACGTGTGGTTCTGATGCTCCTCATTTTGTGGATGTGCAAAAGGTCTATCACAGCTGAATCGGAGGATGTCTTTGTATGACAGGCATAGATTGCCTTTCAGTAACCTGTAGTAGACAGAATATAGAGACAGAGCTTTAAGGCAATCTGTACAGGATGATGAGTTTCCACCCA
The DNA here is from genome assembly GCF_019279795.1 of Protopterus annectens. Taxonomy (NCBI): domain Eukaryota; kingdom Metazoa; phylum Chordata; order Ceratodontiformes; family Protopteridae; genus Protopterus; species Protopterus annectens. Next base: position 1,285,435,839 of record NC_056729.1, read on the forward strand.
GAGTTCTCCTGGTAAGGAACCTTTGTGGGTGTTCCAACTGTTGCATGTTTCTGGTCAGGTACATGCCGAAGGGAGGATTACACTTAATGATGGGTTTGGTAAGGGCCAAATAATGTGGCATTATGACTTCCTTGATTCTGTTTGCCATGCCCTTACCTATAAGTTGGGTGACATAGAATGCTTTTCTTACTACTTTGGTGACATGTTGGTCAATGGCCAGATTACTGTCTACATATGTTCCCAGATTCCTGACTACCAGGTGTTACTGATGGAGTAATTAGCCTGGGTGAGTGGGTGGCAGTTTTCCCAAAAGGCACTAAAATGCATTTCCTGGTATTAAGGTTTAATTCATGGCTTTGACACCAGTCATTTGTCTGTGTTAGACCCTCTTGTAAGATGTTTGTGTCATGGGGTATCTCTGATAGCTCCCAATTTGCATTAATCTGTGAACATGGTGAGCCAAAGGTTCTTGCCTTTACCTCCAAGAAACAGATGTCAAATAAGAGCAGTTCCAGCATGGAGCTCTAAGGTACACAGCTGGTGACCAGTCTCTTGGTGGAGGTGGCATCACCATTCCTGACTTTCTGCTTGGAATTCTTGGAGTTTATTGTAAATGCTTCAGAGATTAATACTGATGTTAAGTTGTACTCTGTTGGATTTGTTTGCATCTACAGCTGTTAAGATCCAGAAGGATACTGATGCAGTTTGTGATACAGTAGAAATGCCTGGGTTTGGATGGATGGATGTCTCCGCTGAGTTTCACAGGAATGGGCTTATAGTGTGATTCAGATGGCGAATCACCATATTGTGTACATTCTTTGCTAAATGTGTCTCCTACTGCCTGGAAATTCATTTTCTATCACTAATTCCATGTTTCTTATCTGAGGCATGTCTATAACTACTACTGCAGCAGAGTCACAGATTTTTGAATAGTGAGGAAACTCATAACTTGAATGGGCAGAAACAGCTGTATTCCCCTGAGAAATGAGTAGGCATTGATGTTACATGCCATGCCACACTGCCATGCATGGAACAACTGTATTCCCCTGAGAAATGATTAGGCATTGATGGTACATACATACTATGCCACATTGCCATGCATGAAACAACTGTATTCCCCTGAGAAATGATTAGGCATTGATGTTACATACATACTATGCCACACTGCCATGCATGAAACAACTGTATTCCCCTGAGAAATGAGTAGGCGTTGATGTTACATACATACTATGCCACATTGCCATGCATGAAACAACTGTATTCCCCTGAGAAATGAGTAGGCATTGATGTTACATGCCATGTCACACTGCCATGCATGAATCAACTGTATTCCCCTGAGAAATGAGTAGGCATTGATGTTACATGCCATGCCACATTGCCATGCATGAAACAACTGTATTCCCCTGAGAAAGGAGTAGGCATTGATGTTACATGCCATGCCACACTGCCATGCATGAAACATCTGTTTTCCCCTGAGAAATGAGTAGGCATTGATGTTACATGCCATGCCACACTGCCATGCATGAAATAACTGTATTCCCCTGAGAAATGATTAGGCATTGATGTTGCATGCCATGCCACACTGCCATGCATGAAACAACTGTATTCCCCTGAGAAATGAGTAGGCATTGATGTTACATGCCATGCCACACTGCCATGCATGAAACAACTGTATTCCCCTGAGAAATGAGTAGGCATTGATGTTACATGCCATGCCACACTGCCATGCATGAAACAACTGTATTCCCCTGAGAAATGAGTAGGCATTGATGTTACATGCCATGCCACACTGCCATGCATGAAACAACTGTATTCCCCTGAGAAATGAGTAGGCATTGATGTTACATGCCATGCCACACTGCCATGCATGAAACAACTGTATTCCCCTGAGAAATGAGTAGGCATTGATGTTACATGCCATGCCACACTGCCATGCATGAAACAACTGTATTCCCATGAGAAATGACTAGGCATTGATGTTACATGTCATGCCACACTGCCATGCATGAAACAACTGTATTCTCCTGAGAAATGAGTAGGCATTGATGTTACATGCCATGCCACACTGCCATGCATGAAACAACTGTATTCCCCTGAGAAATGAGTAAGCATTGATATTACATGCCATGCCACATTGCCATGCATGAAACAACTGTATTCCCCTGAGAAATGAGTAGGCATTGATGTTACATGCCATGCCACACTGCCATGCATGAAACAACTGTATTCCCCTGAGAAATGAGTAGGCATTGATGTTACATGCCATGCCACACTGCCATGCATGAAACAACTGTATTCCCCTGGGAAATGAGTAGGCATTGATGTTACATGCCATGCCACACTGCCATGCATGAAACAACTGTATTCCCATGAGAAATGACTAGGTATTGATGTTACATGTCATGCCACACTGCCATGCATGGAACAACTGTATTCCCCTGAGAAATGAGTAGGCATTGATGTTACATGCCATGCCACACTGCCATGCATGTAACCACATTGTGTCTTTTCTTGTCTGTCCTGCACAGTAGTGAAAACTATGTGTGTTGCTGTATTTATGTCTCCCAGCTGTGGTAGAAGCAAACATATTCCCTTCTAAGAAGAAGCGCTATTCATGGCCACATTATCCCACCCATTCCCTTCTGTCTATCCAGCCTTCAAGTTCCTAGTTTACTAGCACTACAGCTACATGGCAAGCTACTGTATGAGTGTGATGGTCACATGAAAAATATGTAAGAGATACAGTGGGGGTGGTCTACAGTATATTCACCCAAATGCTTCACCAACCTCTAGAAGACCAATCCCAAGGATGCCAGCTAGGACAGAATTTGGAATAGTACATGCCTCTACAGCAGAAATGAAAAAAACAGTGCCCTCATAAAATTTTGTTTGCAGATTTTACCTCCATTTCTATAACTTTCAGATGCTGCCCTGGTCTTGGAGTAAGAATAAAAAGTTGATCTTAGGCCATATCATATATAGCTGTATTTCTTTACACCCATACAAAAACACACACACACACACACACACACACACACACACACACACACACACACACACAAAGAACTTTTTCAGGAGATAGCCTACTGAGTCATCTGTCTGCTGCGACAGCTAATATTTGCTAAGTTCCTTCATATAGACTATTTTCAATAAATTCCTCCTAATATTTATTTATTATTTTATTTATTTATTGAAATTTGTTGACCAGGAAAGTCCACTGGGTCGGGGACCCATTTTCAGTGGAGGCCCGGGGAGAAAAGCTCCGCAATTAACAATAAAAGTAAAATAAGTAAAGTAAAAAATATTATACAAATTAATAGCAACAGAAAGCAGAGGTTTAAGGTTTTACAGATATAATTTGAAGAGAAAGAAGTTAAAAAACATTTATATACAATGTACAACTTATTAATATGAATTAAAAACCTTAGGTAGCCATTGGTATTGTAGTACAAGGAAATTGAGGTGTTTCCTTTGGTATCTCATGACACATGACAAAAGTAAAACTCATGGTGATAGAAGATAGCAGTGATAGAGCTAATACTATCAGAGAAGGCTTTTTTTTTTTTATTATGGAGCTGGCTTACAATTTAAGTAGCCCTGGTTTATGGTGGTTTATTGATTGACATTGACATTCATGGTTGTCAAGGAGATATGTTTTTAATGTTACTTTGAATTTCTTTATGCAGTCTATTTGGGTAATATGGGAGGGTAGGGAGTTCTATTTTTTAGCAATGCTATGTGAGAACAGGCATTGTCCAGCTCTTTTATTTGCCTTGGTTACATTTAGAAGTGATTTACTGGAGGATCTAAGAGTGTGTGCAGGAACATAACTTAGAAGTATTGATGACCGTGCTGGACAGTTATTTGGTGTATAAATTAGTTTGTGGGCTAGCATTAGTTGGGTATAGCAAAGATAATTAGGGAAATCCAACCAGTTCAGTTCATTTATTGCTTGGCAATGGTGTGAATGGTTTGGCTTTCCTAAGGCAAATTTTGCTATTTTATAGTAGCAAGACTGGAGCTTGTTGCTGAGAGAGGAGTGAAAATTAATAAAAATGGTGCTACCATAGAGTAAGGTAAGGATTAGTAAGGTGCTTGCTAGCTTTGTCTTGGTGCCATTGTCCATGTAAAGCTTATGACGATAGAGTTTGCCAAGTTTAAAGTGTGTTTTCTTTATTGTGTTGAGGATATGTGTTTCAAAGGTGAGTTTATTATCAATTTGTAATGCCCAGTAGTTTGGTAGATTTTACTATTTCTATTTCAGTTCTGTCTTTAGCATAAATTTTGAAGTCTATGCCTGGTGCTTTTCATGAGAATAATAGAAGTTTAGTTTTTTTGGCATTTAGTAGAAGCTGCGAATTGTTTAGCCAAGATTCAATATCTGTAAAGGCATTTTGAGTAGCTGAGAGTAGGTCGGAGAAGTTGTTTGAGGTTGCGATTATAGTTGAATCGTCAGTATAATGGATAATTTTACCTAGCTGTGTGACTTTGTAGAGGTCATTGATAAAGATGTTGAAAAGTAATAGACCCAGCATGGAATCCTGTGGGACTCCTATGTTGTTTGACAGGTAATTGGATTGAACATTTTGCCACTTTACAGATTGTTGTCTATTTTTAAGGTATGATGTAAACCAGCTGAGGGATGTAGGGCCACAGGGGTTCATATTATAAGTTTGAAGGTCCTGTTCATCGAATACGAAAAGAGCGATACATACTTACCGAACCACGAATACACTGAACGCCGTAAACCGCAAAATTTAAAATCACGAATCGTCATACTCGGCCATCCCCACTGCCCGTGACATACTACCTACCCAAACAAAATAAATAAACACATACATACACTATATCTATGCACTTACCTTAACCCGCACCCTAACCCTAAGGTCCATACCTATCGCACACTTACCTACAGAGATATACCCAAACAAAATAAATAATCCACACTCACACACTTAACAAAACCTTACTTCTAACCCTGCATTAATCCTTGCATACATTACCTATCTATGCACTTACCTTAACCTGCACCCTAACCCTAAGGTCCGTAACTATCGCACACTTACCTTACGGAGCTATACCGCAGATGGGTCAACTATGACGAATCGACATTTTGAATTTCCCGGTTTTGAACGTTTGCTGTTTTCGTTGTTCACCCAATACGTGTTGCTCTTTTCGTATTCGCTGAACAGGACCTTCAAGCTTCTAATATGAACCCGGGCCACAGCCAAGCTTACTCAATTGTTAATAGTCGGTAAGTTCCTTTATATAAGCTATTTTTCATAAATTTCTAGGACTACAACATCATCTGAAAAACATATGAGAATTAAAAACACCTCATAGTTTGCCAGATTGTTAGCATAGTTCAGGACTAAGGTCATTATGATATAAAAGATAAAGACATTTTCTTTTGCACCATCTATTTCTCTAGCTCTGCTTTAAGTCATTCCAGTTGTTATAACATCTTATATCCCTTAGCAAGGAGTTTCACTATCTGAAAAAATAGATAGGGATGGAAGGACCTCTTTTATCACTGTAATAGCAAGATTCTTTAAGTAATGATCCACTGTCATGCATTTCTCTCAGATGTTTGCTTAAAACTAAATGTTAACTTTCAGGTGTTACTGTACATCCAGTGTCTAAAATATCTATCACAAAGCTCACTGAATAAAGAAATAATTAATGGAGTATAACAGCAGTAGCTTCAGCCTTTCATTATATTCTTCATCTTCCCTATTAAGAACTCTTCCTCTGTACGTTCCATTTGGGTGATCTTTGTTTTACTGTACTTGCAAAATACATTATTATACTGCTAAAATGACCTCAACAAAGATTTGTATTGAGGTATTAAAACATTGCTGCATATAAAAAGTATGCAAAGATGAGTGGGTAACTATGTATGCTGCCTTTTATATAAAGAAAATATTCTAATGGAGTTAATTTTCTCCCTGTTGTACTTTTCTGTAGCACACAAAAGCTTTTAAAATGGATAGATATTAAAACGAGTGCAGGTTCATAGTGAATTACTATGCCTAAATTGATGTTGGTGCATTACCACAGACATGCCATAAATTGAAATCATGCAGAATAATTCAGTTTTTGAATCTCTTCAGTGTTTGTGTTAGTAACCCCCCAGTGTGATGTGTTGGCAAATTTGTACTAATAACTGTAGTGGGATTTTATACCTTAGAACAATATATTAAAGAGAACAAATTCTTTCACCGAGTCCTGTGTTACCAACAAGTAATTTTTATTGATGATGAAGTTAAGACTCTTAGTGATGAATCAGAACTGGAAACAGTCTCTAACATCTTGTGGTCAGATGTGATACATTCAAGGCAAAAGGTCTGTTTACTGAAAGGCATAATAATGTGCCAAGACTCTTACAGTGGGGATTGTGCAAACACTATAACATTGACATAGTTGAGAAACATTGGAAACATGAGCCATAAAACATTATAGAGAATGATGAAGTGCTCATGTGGGATCACCCATTACCAACAATTGAAAAGACAGATGTTTTCATGAAAAAAATACACCCAGTGATTACAGTGTCTTATGTACAGAGGCAAAAAGTCATAAAATACCAGGTCTAATGAAAAAGAACTTACAGCATTTAGAGAAGCTACCAATACAGGCAACTCTGTATGAATTACAGGAGTCAATTCTGTGTGCATTTGAGTGCTGCAAAGAGCACTTCTGGCTATCATCAAAGACTGAAACATTACTAATTTCATGAACTTTAATGATACCTTGACTTAGGAATAGGGTCCATTCCCATCATGGGATTAGAAACCTAAAAGACATGGAGAAACTAAGCCAAGAGACTAGTCAGGAGACAGTCCTATTTAGAAGAAAAAGGGATGATATTTAAAACTGATTCACCTCTTCGCTGTCAGGTATTGTAAAAAATGCTTTGGTAAGATTTATTTATTTATTTGTTTGGCATTTGTTTAGCAGGAAGGTCAGAATGGGTCATGAGGTACCCATTTTCAGCAGAGGCCCAGGGAAAAAGCTCCAGATATATATGGTTAACAGAATGAAAAACTAGACAGACATAATAAAGTCATAATATTCATGCACAAAATTTGAAAAACTATACATTAGTTTGTCAGAATAAAAACTCAATAGACATAATAAAGTCATAGTGTGCAAGCATAAATTATATGGAAAGACTGATAATATGAAGATGCAGCATTATTCATGTAATAGATGATTATCATAACAATTATTAATATTCCAGAGGTCATGAAATATGGTAACAGATTATAATGGTGAATCTTAGGACAGTATGAGTACAGACGGGTAGGGTGTGATAGAGGGGATAGTAGAAATGGATGTGGAAAAGGTATGAGTGCAACCTCAGGGAAGTATGTGTTGAGGAAGGGAGGGTAGTAGGGATAGAGAGAGTAGAGGTAGAAAAAGGTAGAAAAGTACCTCAGCCTGGGCTGAGCAAATCCAAGATTTTTGAAATATTCTTTTTATAGAGGTTTTGAAGGAGTGCAGGTTAGGAGCAGTTTTGCTAGTTAAAGGAAGGGAGGTCCATAGTTTTGCCATGGAACAGGAGTAAAAGCTTAGACGTGGGGTTTTGTTAGGTTGAATGTATACTACATAGGATGAAGTGTTCCATCTAGATACATCTGAAATGAAGATATAATGCAATTGAAAAGGGACAGCTGCTATTACTTGTTCTTCTTAACAAGTCACACAACTGTGTTACACAGACACCTACACACACACACACACACACACACACACACACACACACACACACACACACACACACACACACACACACACACACATTCACATGCATACATATAGATATACAGTCACATAGACACCCAGACAGTCGCACACACAAGCACATAAACATATACAGATACTGTCATGATTCATAGGTTCATAGGTGTGTACTAGGCTAATGAACACTAGGGCCTTTTAAAGCCTAGCCATGCACCTCAAATCTCTGACAAGTTCTGATACCCTTAATAAGTGTTACCAAAGGCTTGGGAGATGGAACGTTTACAATCAGGAGCCTGGGAAATGAACATGTACAGGCTGCCTGTGTCCATTAGAGACATAGGTGCCAAACCAGGGATGAATTTCCTGTTCCCCATCCAATTGTCCAAGCTACACTTAAATTAGGTTAAGGAGGAATTGTGCTTCACATGAATTAGGAGCCTGTTCCAGAGAAGGGATAGTATGTGAGATACATGTCTGTATCTTTAGAAGGCTCTATTTATATTGCAGGCAAAGTTTAACTCTACCCTGGTAATTCACTGAAACATGAACAAAAACACTCAAAAGTGTGCACACATACACTCACACTTGTGCGCTTGCACACACACACACACACACACACACACACACACACACACACACACACACACACACACACACACACACACACACATCTGTGTGTGCATGCACATATACACAGAAGCGCGCACACACACACACACACACACACACACACACACACACACACACACACACACACACACACACACACACATGTCTGCATGCACATATACACATGCAGACATACACATATGCACAAGTATGTGTACACAGCCTCAGTGTACCCAGCTACGGTAGTGCTAACTGACCTGCTGATGGCATAGGCAACAATGGGTATATGCCAAGAAACACAGCATTCAGTTGTCTCTGTTCTGCTTTGAAACAGTGACACAGAGGGTTTTTTCCCCTCTATCACTCTACTAAACTACTGTAATTTTATTGTAAGTATCTAGACTATATCTCATGGCTAATTGCATTAGCCACACTACTATAATGCCATATTTGCTTACAGTGTCATGCTACAGTGGCTTCAAACTTCCTTCTTAATGCAATGAACAGTCCTAGTAGAAATAAGGCTACACAGAGCACAATACATTTATGGATACCCATTTTAGGTAAACATTATATATTACTACACACGTTGGTCTTTTTTAAGTATTGTCTGAGTTAAGTTTATATTATACTCAAGTATGCAGTGTGCAAATATGAATTATTTTACACACTTCATTCAGAGTTTTTTTTTTTTTACCTTAGGCAAACTACAATAGATTTTCCTCTTGGGAGAATGTCGGACAAGATACCAGAAGTATGTCTTTAAAGTATACAGAGCTGTCTGAATTGTTGATAAGGACTGGAAAGCAGCACCAAAATTTTATAACACATGTTGAATAGTGCTTTCTTAGAATTATTTGTAATGTAATATTGCTTTTAGGAGATCTTTCTTTTTATTAGTACAATGTTTAGTCCGTCATTCATCCATACATTCATTTATTCAGTCATTCACTAAAGGATTTACAGATATATTTAATTTTTTTTAAATTATTATTATTTATTTATTTATTTATTTTACATTTGTTTAATGGGATAGTCTGACTGGATGGGTCTACCTGAGATGGTCGACAAGCCATTTGATTGACACTCATTTGGTCGACAATTCATTTGGTCGACAGGCAGATTTGCCCTCCTCCCCAATGTTGTGCGAACCTGGAGTTGATATATATAGTTAGGGGTGTGTGGGGGGCACAAACTGCTTGTTGACCAAATGAACTGTCGACCAAATGAGTGTTGATCATATGGCCTGTCGATCATGTGATAGGGATCTGACTGGATACATGTTCATTTTCAGCAGAGGCCCAAATAAGGACTAACAATTCTCATGGTCAGACACAATTAAAAGCAAGAGACATCAGATTGGAAACAGAGCTTAGTTAAGTAATTACATGTCACGATATTTACAGATTATGCTTTCAGTTTATAACTTAATCAGGGTTGGTACATGGGCAACGCCAGTTCACTTTGAGATACTGTTTGAGGCGTTTTTTTGAAGAGACATATGGAGGATTGTAGGATTATATAGTTTGGCAATGATTTCCAGTTTTTGCCAACAAAGTTGGCAAACAGGGATTCACCAGCAGAGGTATTAGCTTTGTGGGTTTGCAACAGTAGTTTGCTGGCTGATCGTAGGAACCTGAAGTTGCTATATTTATAAGTGAGGGGGTATCCTCAGGGTGGTAGAGAATTTTGTGCGTTACTAAGAGTTGACTGAATTGAATTGAATTAAGCTGGGCAGTTCTAGCCACTCTAGTTGTTTCAGGTTCTGGCAGTGATGGGTTCTATAGGTGGAGCCAGTGGCGAATCTGGCAATATGGTTGTGGCTATGAAAGAACTTACTTAGTTCAGATTTGTTGAGGTTTGAGAGTGCAGGCAAGGCATATATAAGTAGAGAGTAGGTGTGACTGGGCGATTGCAGTTGTAGCCAGTGGGGTTAAAAATGTCTTGTTTCTATACAGTGATCCAAGCTTCTTATTGATGGTCTGTATGGTTTTACTGACCTGTAAGTCAAATTTAAGAAAATGTAAGTTTTAGAGCTAGGCATGGTTCAGGTGCTGCTTCTCATATGTCTATAGATTTGTTGTCTTACTGTTAAGTTGATCAGTTGATTGTTTGGAATCACACACCGAACTCCTAAAATCATGGCTTTCTACTAACTATAAAATGCCCCCTTTTGGAATAACCTGTCATATGGTGTACAATACTGGATGACTACATTTCAGCTGTAGTCAGATGTATATATGGTGGTTGACAGTGTGCAAAACATGGTCTACAGCTTTGACAAGATGCAATATATGTGATTAGTGATATCATTTTCTGTTTGTGGAACATTACCTAGGTAAAGTACATTTTTTTCTGCAAGTATGTTGTACCATCAGCAGTTTCAAAATAATGCAACTGTAAAATTTTCAGGCACTTCCATAGAGCAACACAGCAAAGCGATGCTTCACTTTCTAAACATGTTTCAACTTAGATCCAGTTTTATTTTTGACCCCCAAAACTTTGCATGAATAGCTTTATGGTAGGTTCAAAATTCTGCTCATCCAGTACATTTGCAGCAGCTTTCACTCTGAAAGATATGGATGACTGCATATTCAAGGAGTCAGCTTTCAGACTGTAGTCCATCATTCCTTGTCAAAGCTAATCTTTGCAATTTACTGTCCTTGTAGATTTGTGACTAACAATCAGCACAGAATTTTAAAGCAGCTTCCGAAATACATTTGCTTTTGCCTGGCTTTAGCTTACCACAGTTAGCTGGGAACTTGTTGGGGCTCTCATTTTGTACAATTTTCCTTCCTTTGAGTTTTCTAATATCATACTTACATTTTTAATTATTTGTTGTATTTTATGAAAGACATTTTATATATATATATATATATATATATATATATATATATATATATATATATATATATACATGGAAAAAGAATAACATTGGCAGTGTACAATGTTATGAAAAGATGCTGTCACCTGGTGGCTGTATGAGGAAATGTGAGGAATATGGGGAACCTTCTGTTAAGAATATTACTAAAATAATTGCTTCTTAATTCTTTATCCCTTTCATCTTTATGATCATTCAATGTATCTTTGTACTAGAATTATTTATAATCAGGCACAAGCAGTTTTGTACAGCTAATGTTACAATCTGAATTAATGCAAATGTTTAGTTTAATTCAGACATAACTAGCAGCTAAACATAGTATGTCATGTCACTGACTCAGTCATCTGAAAAGAATCCTTTGGTTCATTTCTTAATGATTCATCATGATCTATATGACTTTTTCTGACCTAGCCACTATTTAAAGGAGTATGTAATACCATATATGTATGTATATATATATATATATATATATATATATATATATATATATATATTAAAAATAGAACTCTGAAAACTACTGAAAACTAAAAAATAATATACTGAAAAACTTCAAAACTTAACTGTCAAATAACTAGAGAGCCAATGCATTGTGCTTCATCCAATTTAATGTGCTAGACTTCCTTAGAAATATGAAATAGTACACTACAATTCCAGAATAAATAGCAAAGATACAAAGCTGTAAATTGACATCCTAGCTCTTGAGCCAATATCAAAGCAACAAGTGAGAAATCATGAATATTAATACACCTGAGTGTAAATAAACATGTAGGAAACCATAGTAATGCTGTACATAACAAATCAAAGGTCACTGCAGAGCATAGAGTCATACATATTAAACATCATCCCCTAAACATAGTGTGTACAAGAACACAAACTAGTAAAGACCAATCAGATAAGAGAAAATATAAAGCTGCAACTGTCAAGAAAGAAGTAAATCATGTAAAGAAATACATGAACAACTATGTTTAGCTAAAGCATTGCTAAGGTCAGCATTTCTAATAGCAGAATAATGTTCCTTTATTCTGGTGGACAATTTACAAATAGTTTTGCCTATGTAGAAATCAGAACATGAAGAACAAATTGCTGCATAAACAACAAAAATAGAATTGCAGTTAAAATAAGCATCAAAATATTTAGTGAAATTAATATATTTTTAATATAGAAATCATGTGTCAAAATCCATTTACAAGCAATACAATTATTACAAGCAAACATGCCTCTAGAAGAATGTGAAACAGAAAGAGAGACCAAATATGGAGAGTCTCTATTTTCAAACAATAAATGCAAAGCTTTAACTTTCTTATGAGTAAAAATAGGATAATAACCCAATTTCAGGTTAATCTCTTGACTAGAAGTTAATATGTCCCAGTTATTGTAAAAAACACTCTTAATAGCACCTGAATCTCTACAAACAGGTATAGGAAAAGCTATAAATCTATCAATTCCAGAGCTAGAGTCTACCTTTGTTCTTCATGTTCTGCTTTCTACATAGGCAAAACTATTTGTAAATTGTCCACCAGAATAAAGGAACATTATGGTACTATTAGAAATGCTGACCTTAGCAATGCTTTAGCTAAACATAGTTGCTCATGTATTTCTTTTATTGATTTTAAATTCCTTGTTCTTGACCAGGTTCCTTTGTTTTTGGTGACAAAGACACACTTTTAGAAGTTAATGAATTAAGGTGGCAACTTTTACTTAATGCAGAAGCTGATCCAGGTATTAATGAAAGTTAAAATATTAAATGCGTTCTTAAATGGAGAGCATAACTGGCACTTGTACATAATTTACTTCTTTCTTTTTTTCCAAATATTTTATTGATTTTCACAAAGACAAAACATAATTTCTACTAGAATACAAATGAAACAAAGACAAACTATATACAATATGTACATATGGCCTATATGAAAAAAAAGATGAGAATAACTTAGAGTTAGAGAGAGGTAGTTACACATAACAAAAAAAATCTGTGTAATTTCTCCAAGTACTAAGAAAATGTGGAGATCTTTAAAGTCTCAATGAGAGAAAAAACTTTCTTCCAAGGATTGTTGATCCATTTATTAGGGAAGATTCTTGTTTCTTTTACCTTTGTTTCCATATGTATTGTATCTTCTAGTAGAGTAATAAATTCTTGAAAGTTGGGTTCAGATAAAGTTTTCCATTTTCTTGTAATACATTTTCTAGCAATTGCTAGTATAGTCAATAGTAGATGCAAATTTTTTTGCTCATAACATTTGTTTCAGTTACATTCAGAAAAATCATGGATTTAGTTAGTATGAAGGAATCTGAAAAAATAGTTTGAAGGAAATTTCCAATCTCCTCCCAGAATTTTTTAATTTTGATACACTCAAAAAATATATGAATCCAATCAGCATTACAATTCTGAGAACATCTCCAACAAAACAATTGTTTAGAAGAGTCCATTTTAGCTATCCTATTGGGGGTGTAAAACACCCTGTGTAAGAATTCCCATGAAAAAATCTTCCAAGCTTGTAGATTGGAAGTTAATTTAATAGAATACAATAAATTAATTTCTTTTCAAAGGAGAGGTTAATCTGATGACATTTAGTAATAAAGTTCCAGAAGTTTTGTTTTGGATTAACTTTGTAAATTATTACGTTTTTATAGAGCAATGATGTTAAACTAGACCAATTATGATTATTATAAACCATTTCTTGGATAATGGAAATTAATTTTGGTTTAGAACTAAAGGAGGAATTATTGATTATTCTATATAACTCTTGAGAATGAAATAAAATGCTTTGAAGTATAAGCCAATCTGAATTTGGAATATCAAAGGTGTTTATTATTTGTTGTATGTTTAAGACTGATGAGATCCTAATACAATCTTGCCAACAAGTAACAATTTTTAGTTCCCAATTATTTATAATGTTTTCATGTAATTTGTTGGGAAAGTTTTTAGTTATTTTGAAAGGAATTAAGAGTTCCTACAATAATTTAATGTCTAAGTTTGAGTTTATGAAAGATCTAAATGAGTTGTAGATGTAGTTTATGAAGACTGAGTTGGTGGGTTTCGAAACATTAAATTGTAAATTAAGACATATTTTCCAAAATATATTTATTTGATCATTTGAAAGAGTATTTCTTGTAAGTTTATTCTTATTTAAAAAAAGAGAAATATGAAGGGATTTCCAAGCTGATGAAATTTTTGGGTCTATCCAGTTGAAAACTATTTTGAATATAGAAGCCTTAATATATGTCTCTAAGTCTGGAAAATTAATCCCTCCCATTTCCCAGGGTTTAATATGGTGAACATAGGCTACCCTGTTTCGTTTAGGGAACCAAATAAAATTTAAAAGTATTTTATTTATGTCTTGTAATAGTTTTTTATTAGGTAGCATTGGAATGACTTGAGCTATATAGTTTATTTTTGGTAATAATACCATCTTTATTAATTGAAGTCTAGCCTCAAACTTTAGGAATAATTTATTCTATTTGTCAGTGAGTAGTTTTATGGTATTTAAGATGTTTTTATAGTTTGTAGATAGAGTGTTATTAATATTGTCATCAATAATAATTCATAGGTAATTTATAGAAGAGGCCTGTGTTCCTATTAAATGGACTGGAGTTATGAAAGAATTTTGTTTTTTTATTTAAATGCATATAATTAGATTATGATTCACTTATATGCAAACCTGAAATATCAGAGAACCTTTTAGTCTGAAGATCTAACTCTTTGAGAGATTCTTGAGACACTCAGAGTTAAAAGTATATTGTCTGCAAAGAGCATGATTTTGGAATTAAATTGATTATAAATGTGTATACCTTTAATTTTTGTGTTTTGGCGAAATGTAATAGCAAGTAATTCTATTGCAAGTGTGAATAAAATGGGCAACAAAGGACAGTCTTGCTTTGTACCTTTGAGTATTTTAAGCAGTTCTGAAGTAAAAGGGCCTAGTTTTACATATGCAAGATTATTTTTATATATATTTTTTATCAAAGTAATGAAATGAGATGGAAAATCAAAGATTTCTAAAGCTTTGAAGAGATAATTCCATTTCAGCGTATCAAAAGCTTTTTCAATATCGAGGGCTATTAGAAGAGCTTCTCGATTGTCCCTATTTAAAATGTCGAAAAGGGACAGTATTCTTAAAATATTATCGTTAAGTGTGCCTATTGTAAATAACACCAGACTGATCAAAATTTATGATATGTGTTAAGGATTTTTTAATTCTATTTACAAGAATGGATACAAATATCTTGTAGTCATTATTTAGCAAGAAAATTGGTCTATAGGAACTACATTGTTTTGGATCTTCATTTTCTTTTAATATAGGAGTGATTAGGGAATATTTCCAAGAGGGAGGAATTAAATTTTTGTTTTGAATTACATTTAAGGCTTTATGGAAAATTGAAATGGCTGAGGGAGGGAATAACTTATATAGTTCCATTATAATTCCATCTATCCCGGGGGCTTTATTATTTTTGCTTTCTTTAATTGTATCAACTACTTCTTTAAGAGAAATTTGCTTTAAGATCTCAGATTTTAGTTTATCTTGAATTTTATTTATTTTAAGTAAACTTTTATCTACATCTATATGTTGAAATTGTGCTGAATTATTGAATTGGTGGTCAGAGTAATGATATTTAAAGGCTTCAAGAATATCACTGTCTGATACCATTTTATTATTTCTACCTTCATGAATGATGTTTGTAATATTGTTATCTGAGGCTTGTATTTTAACTCTCATTGAAAGATTATGTAGATGTTTGGGCGACATTGAGTGCGAGTTGATTTTAGTTTTTCTAATGTCAAATTTGTTTTATGAGTTAATATTTCATTGCATTTGTTATTTAAGTCTGTAATTGTTTTCTTTTTTGTTTTTGGATGTTGTGAATTATCTTTATTGATAATTATAAGCTTATTTTGAATATTATTGACCCTAGGTGTGAGTGTGTGCATGTGTGTGCCTTCTGTGGAAGGTTGGGCGCCGGGCTGGCAACTCGACACTGTAAAACTCCACTGCCAATCATGAGCGGACAGATGATCTGCTGTGGCGACCCCTAACAGGGAAAAGCTGAAAGAAGAAGAAGATGAAGTTCCGATTCCCATTCTTTAGTCTTATTTTTAAACCAAGCTAGAATTTTACCAAATAAGTAAGCTTTTAGTGTATCCCAGAGAATTGTCAAACATATATAATTTGATTGGTTAATGTCAAGAAAGTTTTGAATTTCGTGATCTAACCATGGCTTGAATTGTGATAGTTTGGTGATGTATGCTGGTATCCTTGTTGTGAAGACCAACCTTTTAAAATCAATTTCAAGTTTTAAAACAAGTGAATTATGATCCGAAAAGGGGCAAGGGATTATAGAAAAGTTAATTATTTTCATATTTAAATCTTGAGATATATAAAGTTTATCAATTCTGGTTTGGCTGCCAAATCTATAATTACTATGAGAAAAGGATAGTGAGTTAGGGTCTTTATAACTGTAGGTGTCAATTAGATTTAGGTTCTCACACCAATATCTTAGAGGTTTTCCTAGAGAAGTAAGATGGAAGTGCTTTTTATTTGAGGTTTCCAAAATGTCTAAAGTACAGTTGAAGTCTCCCCCTAGAATCAAAATACCCTTATAAACTTTGTTAATTAGTTCTAAATGTTTCCTAACAGTTCCTATCCCTATACTAGGAAACCAATAGGTGTTAACAAGTGTCCATATTCTATTATTAAATCTAATTATTACAACTGAAATAAGACCTTCTTTGTCTTCATACTTATAAATAATTTGGGGAATGATGACATTTTTTCTCCAAAGTATTAAAACTCCTCTTGTTTTTTTCTTGTAAAATGAACAAGATAGATTTACATATTCCAATGGATTCCAATTAAAGTTATCATCTGATTTTAGAAGGGATTCTTGAATAAATACAACCTGAATTTATTTAGTTTCAAGTATCTAAGGAAACTGTATCTTTTCCTTGAATTGTTTAATCCATTAACATTTAAGGATAGTAAGGTTAAATCCGTCAAGTATGACTTTCTTGTGAGTTAATTGAAGTTTTCATGTTTGGTATTGACTGGATAATAAAGAGTGTAACTTTATCTAGAAAAAAATTGTGTGAAATAGTTACTTTTGTTCTCCCTAACAAATTGTATATAGTTTTATTAGAGATAGGCCAATAAAATGAAGATTTGAATACTGAATAAAAAATAAGTAAGAGTAACCATATTAATAAAGAGTTTATTAAAAACTTTAACCAACATGAAGTGACATGCACTTCTAATCTGAGTGAACATATAAGTTCAAACAGACTAACCTTAAAAAACCAAAAAAAAAACAAACAAAAAAACAAAAAACTAGGAAGAAGTGGGCTTTTTTTTTTTTTTTTTTTTTTTTTTTGGCAAGTAAAAGTAACCACAGCAGCAGCAGCAAGCATTTTCAGCAAAACACTCCAAACACATTATCCTTTTGGTTTGCTGGTTTCAAACAGACTAACCTTCATGACAAACAAAAAGTGATTAACGACAATAACATGCCTGAGCTCCAGTATGAGTTAATAGGAGATCTAAAATTAATTTATATATCCACTTTTGTTGTTAGAACTGAATGAATAGATGAAATTTGTACTACATAAAGGAAATAGATTTGAAACTGATGTAATATAAGCAGCTTATTCAAAACAACTGTTAATGGGAGTAAATACAATTTTAAGTAGCTGTAAGTGTATAAAACAAAGGAAGATTTCATATAATAAAAACATTAATGCTAAGTTATAAAATATTCAAAGTAGAAAGAAAATCTAGGTATAATGATTGATGAAACCTATTTAATGATAAATATTGTAACCAAATAAAATAGTCATAGTTTAGTAATAAATAAATAGATGCATAAATAAACATAAATACATACATTTTCCATATTATCCACTTTGTCAATGCCTGGTCAATGCAGCTTTTCTCCTGGGACTCCATTGAAATAACTATTTCAAATTAAAGAATATACTAGCCATTAACAACATTAGTATAAATAAGTTCATTTACTAGAATTGAAATTAAGTATCTAACGATGACAAGAAAATCCCTTCTGTCTTTTGAGTCCACTAAACTATAAAAAGACTATAGTTTTGAATATATTGTGGGAATTAAACTTGTAAACTTTTAATATTTAAATAACATAACATATAATCAAATTACACACAGCAGACTCAATGAAGCATGCCAGATATAGAAGCATCACATTTACTAAAATACAAATATTTATCCAATTTAATTTCTGGCATGTTTATATTATAAAATTGCTTAGAGGATAAGCATAACAGAACAAAGTACACTAGACATAAAGCATCATTATTTCCACTGCGTAAAGAGTTTCATTTTTAGCTATCAATAGGACATTTGAAGAACTATTATAAATCAGCAGCCACAGATTTCCTCAATATCAATATTCATTAATACAAGGAAAATAAAGTTAGTAAGGTACTAGTTCACTAAGTTATGAATAATATTACTTACATTCTATTTGGGTAGTGATTAACAGCATAGTCAATATTCTTAAAACCCATTTCAAATTTGCTAAACACAACCCATAGAGAAATCTGGATCAGAAATTGAACTAAACAGATAGCTTATATTATATGTTTGCAGATTAAAACTAAGAATCAATACTTGTAAGTTCATTTCTGCCTACTATGCATTTAATCTTGTCTATAGTTTTAAATAAATAAAAAGCAAAATACTAATTTAAACATTAATAATCTGCTATAGTTAATTTAGACTAACTCCTGTCACTTCCTACACTAAATGCCTTCTTGTTTTATAGGGTGTCTATTGTAAGAAAAACTGTGATTGCTACTGGTGATGTGAATACCGCACACACTTCTTTTCTACTACATTAAGATACTGGATAAAACCTCAGCCAACATTAAGGACTCACCAGCCTCACTTACTTACAAATTAGGCAAAAAGTACTGGCTATAGATTACCTAAACTGATGACATAAATCTACATATAGAGACGTTACTGACGTGCATAATTGATGTAAATTGAGAACAAAAATCTGTTGTGAAAACAGCTGCATGCAGAGTGCTAGAAACTAGCAGCATTACAATAACTTAGTAGGAATTAGCAGCTTTAAACATAGCCAAAAAAAATTGAGTGCAAATTTAAAAATAATCGGAGACACTTCATCTATTAACCTGACAGGATGGGGGACTGAGTTAACATACATGCTCTGAGTGATACCAGTTTATATCTTTCAAATATCGAATGACATTCATCTTAAGCCACTGCAATCATGACAAGTTAAGAGGCTCAACTAAAATCAAAAACAAAATCTGCGTTAGTTGAGAGGTATAGGTAGGAGCAAATCAACTATTTCGAATGGACATCCACACAAGAGTTGAACCGCACAACCATAAAGTAATAAAACGCCAGAACAGCAACCAGCTACCCTATTTTTTGCACTCATGCACACCAATTTGAGCAGATTTCTAGCTCTAAAACTTCCATCTCCAAGACAAGGGACATTGGCTATTTAAACGGAAGAAGCTCTATGATCGAGTACCCCAAGAACCACTAACAGCCTACCTGTAAGCACCACACACATCTGCATTCACTCATAGCAAGCCACTACACAGCACATAATGTATATCTGACATCCCACCGCTGCAGGAGATCTGGCCAATCTAAACAAGAAGGAGTGACACAGACCCCAAATCAGACATCCTCCCTGACTATTGTTCTCAAAAAATGAATAAAAGGGGTAATTTACTAACTTACTCTCACTGCACGCTCCTCAACTGTCCACATTCCCACAGAAACCAGACAAACTCTGCAGCACTCCAATGTCTCTCCCCCTCAAAACAACCACCTCATGCAACCACCATGCGATCGCCACAAGCACTCGCTAGTGTATTGGATCCATTGCCCGGCTATGGAAAAGCACCCAAAATAAGTGTCAGCAATGTAATAGACCACGTAACAACAGATCCACAACTACATCGAGAGTTTTCCCATGACCCAACAAGGAACAAACCTGTTCACATATTTCACCATCCCAGGCAATCACGAAACATAACAACGCAGTAAACTAACCTGTCAAATCCCATAACGGGCACTATTCACCGCCAATCTTCAAGGAGCTTCAGCCCTCCCCACAGCATCGTTCACGCAGTTGACAGAAATAACTATAAAAACATGCATCGCACAACATAGAGTCTATCCTCGTCAGCAAATTTACAGAACCTTCATTATTGTGTCTCTAAGTTTACAAACTAGCCTGGCCAAACATACATCCTTAAACTAAACAGTGCATGACTCAACAGTAAAGCGACGGTGTAAATCCATACAGTGCACTCACTGATGTATAACACGAACTGATCTAGACAGGCACCTTAAGAAAAACTGTAACATTTTCTAACCATAGAAGACATTAATATTTAGTAAATAAATAATATGAAAGAAAAAATATCTCAACTAATCAGACTATTTAATCAATCAGAATAGACAAGTGAAGTCAGAGAATGTGAGATGGAAGCTCTCTTCAGTAACAGCTATAAAGCTGTATATACTTATGCGGCATAAATGTGTGGTATAGATAGTACATGAGTTATTTTGATAACAGGTGAGGTTAATTTAGTTTAATCTACCTATAACTGTGTGTAAAAACATTTAATTCTTCATATTCCTATATTTTAGGATGAGAGCTTCCATGTTAATTATGTAGATTCTATTTTAGAGGAGAGACAACATTTGTTAGTGTGAGGCTATTTTAAACAAGAGTGACAGTAAACAGTCATAATGGAATATTAGAATGCTAAAATTGAGCAGAGTAATAACTAAAGTCTAAATTATAAAATATTGTAATAAATGTATTTAAAAATCAAAAACCATTTCAAATTAAGAACTGTATAAAGTATAAATGCATACAGCATACATTTAATTGCTGCTAATGAAGCAAAAATCAAGGGTGTCACTTGAACAAGCTATTATTATTATATGGTTTCTTAGTGAGTAGCTATATTAAGGACCATTAGAGAAGTCTAAACGCATGAAATATAAGATGTAATCTTAGTAAGGTTTAATCAGAAAATGTAAGAAAACATTCTTATAGGTGTATGTTAGGTAAAAATACAAACTTTTTTGAATGATTAGAAGTGAAATCAAGTCCTAGTTGATGCTTTGAGAGAAGTCGTGACTCCAGAGTTTCTAGGATCACTTTTCAGTTTCTTCTTTCTCATATCAGTCCAGTTATTTTTCTCAGAGGTTCTTTTTAAAGTGGTGGACGATGACCAATCCATGTCTTCTGGAATTGCAGTTATGTTGTTGTTTTTGATGAAAGTTATAGCTTCTTCGACATTGTTGAATGTTCTTATGTCATTTAAATAAAGGATTCTGATTCTTGTAGGGAAAGCAAGTTGTGCCTTTATTTTATTTTGTTTCAAAAATCTCACAAAAGGCCAGGTTTTTTTCCTTAGTTCTAAGACTCTTGAAGAATAGTCATTGTCATATCTAATTTGACTCTTATTATATGTCAATGGATGACCTCTCCAGGCAGATTTGAGAACAAGTTCTTTGTCTAAATAAGACAAGAATTTCACAATACTAGATCTAGGAGTCATATTGGAAGAAGAAGGAATAGGTTTCCCTGTAGCTCTGTGTGCTCTTTCTATACCATTTGATAGACCTTCCTTTAGGTCTAATATGTCTGGAAGCCAAGAGTTAAGAAATAAAATAATGTCATCACCTTCTGTTTTTTCTGGAAGACCAAAAATTCTAATGTTATTTCTCCTTTCTAATGTTATTTCTCTGTTCTCTAAATCATCTATTTTACTGATTAGTCAGGTGTTCTGCTGTAAAAGAGATTCACAGTGAGTTTCGTCTTTCTTAAGTCTCTCATCTGTCACTTAGAGAAGTTTCCATATCCAATATTTTTGATTGTTGCTGCTGCAAGATTTCATTAAGGACATCAGTCTGTTTCTGACAGTTGACTTTTAGATTTTCAAGGTTGTCTGTAAATCTGTCCATTTTGATAGATAGTTCAAGTAGTGTGGCTGACATTAGCTGAATTTCCTTTTTCAGTGAGGTTTCAGAGTGTGAAGACTTAGAGTTGCTCATTTCTGTATTGAAGAAGTTATTTCCAGTTTATTTGACAGGAACATTTCTATATAAATGCATAAAATGTGGTATTCTTATAGAATTGAGGTTCCTTAATAAGAATTTACTACTTTTGAAAAATAAAAATAATTATTTTCCTAAATTCTGGTACTAGATTGTGGAGCTCATAAAAGTTGCTGTTACCAGTTAGCCATCTGGACTCCGCTGATTTACTTCTTTCTTGACAGTTGCAGCTTTATATTTTCTCTTATCTGATTGGTCTTTACTAGTTTGTGTTCTTGTACACACTATGTTTAGGGGTTGATGTTTAATATGTATGACTCTATGCTCTGCAGTGACCTTTGATTTGTTATTTACAGCATTACTATGGTTTCCTGCATGTTTATTTACACTCAGATGTATTAATATTCATGATTTTTCACTTGTTGCTTTGATATTGGCTCAAGAGCTATGATGTCAATTTACAGCTTTGTATCTTTGCTATTTATTCTGGAATCATAGTGTACTATTTCATATTTCTAAGGAAGTCCAGCACATTAAACTGGATGAAGTGCAATGTATTGGCTCTCTATTTATTTGACAGTTAAGTTTTGAAGTTTTTCAGTATATATATGTATATGTATGTATGTATATATATATATATATATATATATATATATATATATATATATATATATTTATATATGTGTGTGTGTGTCTGTATGTGTGTATACAAACATATATACACATTTCTTCTTCATACCTATCTTAGTGACACATAGCCTCAAGTAACCTGCTTTGGCAAGGGTACAGAGTTTGATTCCTTCCACCTTCATTTGCCTACTTTATGATTCTAAGCCAGTCACTTCAGCAGTCTCTCAATTCACCCCTGAAAGGAGACTGTTGTGGCAAGTGTGCTTCACCAGTCAGCAAATAGGTAAATAATCAGTTTTATTAACACCATCATTGAAATATATTTTACTTTGCATAATTTATTTATCTATTTATTTATTTATTTACATTTGTTGACCTGGAGTGTCCGACTGGACATAGGTCGATTTTCAGTGGAGGCCCGAGGAGAAAAGCTTCAAAGTTAAAATATACAGACAGTAGTTACATTGGATTTAAATAGCAATTAACAATTTGATTAACATAGCAATTAACAATTACAAACATAGTTACAGGAGAAGAACATAGTACATGAGTAGACAACTAGAATCTTTATCATCTGCGACGTACATAACAGACATTAACAATTGTTACAATAGGAAGTTCCTGCTGTATAATAAGTACTAGGCTTATGAGCATCCCAGCTTGCTATAATCAAGGTAGTTAGTGGGGTGGAAAGAAAGGTAGTGGGTGGATGGGGTGGGTGATATTAGAGTGGGAGTTGCAAGGGCATAGTCAGCATGTTTTTAGGTGCGCTTTTAGTAAAGTTTTGAAGTGGGTGCATGATGGTATGGAGGTAATTGTGGGTGGGAGGGAGTTCCATAATATGGCTATGACACAAGAGAATAGTGCTTCACCAGCAGAGTTATTGGCTTTCATGACCTGCAAGTGATTTTTGTTGCTGGATCTTAGTGGTCTGGTGGTGCAATAGGGTTGGAGTAGATTCTGGAGGGATGGGACATTTAATGGATGGTTTACTAGTTTGTGGGCGAGTGTGAGTTGATACCATTGAAGGAGGTGAGGGAGTTCAAGCCAACCCAGTTCAGCAAATGAGAGACAGTGGTGACTACGGTAGGATGCCCCTGTGGTGAATTTGGTGATTTTGTCGTAGCAGGTCTCTAGCTTGTTTAGATCGAATTGCCTTAGGTTGGCATATATTGTAGAGGCATAAAGAGATAAGGCTGGAATTTGCTACTGAAATCTTTGCTGCTTTGGTGAGAAGTTGCTTATTTCTGTATAATGCTCCTAGTTTTTTGTGGACTTTTCTATGGTCATGGATATGTGAATGTCAAATTTTAGTTTATTGTCTATTTCCACTCCTAGCAATTTGGTGTGTTCTGTTGGATGTATAGTGGTGTTGTCTTTTGCTGTGATGTTAAAGTGAGAGTTGTTTTGAGTATTTTTGGTGCTTTGAAAGATGAGTAGTTTAGTTTTGTTTGGGTTGAGTATTAATTGGGCATCGGATAACCAAGTTTCAATAGAGGAAAAAGGTTGCTGCATGACTTTTTGCAGTTTGGGTAGGGACTGGGATGAGCAGATGATATTTGAGTCATCTGCGTATTGTATGAGTGTGCCATGTTTGATGGCAGAGGATAGATTATTGGTGAAAATAGAGAAGAGTAGGGGTCCAAGGATGGATCCTTGGGGAAACCCTATAGACACACGTAGTTGGGGAGATATGTCATTCTGCCATACAATGAATTGTTGGCAGTCAGGCAGGTAACTCTGAAACCATTTGGTGACTGATTGAGAGAAGGATAGGTTATTGAGGGCAGAGATGTGTTGTTTGTGTGGGACCATGTCAAATGCTTTAGATAGGTCTAGGAAAGTAGCAGAGGAGAGATAGCCATTGTTTTTATGCTGAAGGATAATGTTAGTAAAGGAGAGTAAGGCAGTGGTGGTGCTATGGTTTTGTCGGAAACTATGCTGAGTACTGGAAAGGTGGTTGTTAGTAAGGAGGTAGTCTGAGACCTGAGAATGAATGCATCTCTCTAGTATTTTGGAGAGTGGAAAGAGAATAGCTATGGGGTGGTAAATGGTTAGTTCTGTGGAGGGGCCGCCTTTGTGGAGGGGAATTATATGTGCTACTTTCCATAGTGTGGGAACGTAACTTTCTGACAGAGATCGGTTAATCAAGATGGATACTGGGTAGGCCAGAGCATCAGCTGTGATTTGTAGGTATTCACTTGGGAGGTTGTCTGTTGCTAATTTGGTGGGCTTAAGTTTAGTTAACAGTTTTTTATGTTGGAGGTAGGTACAGGAGAAAAAGTGAAGGCAGTGGGGAGATTACTAGTTGAAGGTGTGGGTTGGAGGGGGGGTTGTGTTGTTTAGCTAGTGATAGTATGGTTTGTGTGAAGTGTATGTTGAATGAGGTAGCAATATTTTTGGAGGAGTGAGGGATGTTAGGAGGAGAGGTACTGACTTTACCTGGGTAGAGGATGGAGTTTATGAAGGACCAGAATTGTTTGGGGTTGTGTTAGGAGGAGTCTAGGGCAGACTGGTAGTATTGGACTTTCTCCTGTTTTATTAGCTTTTTGCGTAGTTCTATGAATTTCTGCCTAGTTGAGGGGGTTTTGGTTTTGCGCCAGTGCTCCCAGGCTTTATCCCTGTTTTTCATTTCTGACTTAGTGGTTTTCTGTAGCCATGGGGTGGGTTGTGCTTTGGTTCTGGAAAGTCTTATGGGGGCGTGGTAATTAAGGATTTTTAGGAAGGTAGTATTAAAAAATTCAACTGCGTCATCAAGATTGAGGCACTTTAGAGGATGCCAGTTACATTCTTTGAGGGATGAGATGAATGTGAGTGGGTTAATGTTTAGTTTTTTATGTATTTGATGGTAGATGACAGGTTTAGCTTGGTATGGGTATTTTTTGAGTAGGAATGTTGGGGAGTGATCACTGAGGCCATCTGATAAGCAGCCTGTTATATATGACTGGGGGCTCTTACTGACTAGTATCCGATCCAGGGTAGTGTGCTTGTTGGAGTTTTTATTTATCCTGGTTAGTGACTGGACTAGTTGGGTGAAGCCATGAAGGTTTACATGATGGGTTGGATGGTTTCCAGAACAGGATTGCCAGTCAATATTGAAATCACCTAAAATTACAGTTTCTTTGGGGAGATGGTGGGTAGACCAGCTGGGGAGGTTTTCTAGTGGAGGGATGTTTTGGCCAGGTGGGAAATAGCATCCAATTATGTTGATGGTTTTATTTTGGTTTATTTTGAGGTTGGTATATATTATTTCTTCATTGGCTATTTGTGGAGCTGATGATTTTAAGATCTGGATGTTTCGATACTGTTTAAATATTATAGCTATACTGCCTCCTTTCTTGTTTAGCCAGTCTACTCTTAGTATGCCGTAACCAGTAAGGAGGATTTACTCACTGATAATGTGAGGTTTTAGCCAGGTTTCTGTCAGGATGACTATATCTGGGGAGTACAAGTCTATGGTGGCGTGGAGTTCATAATGTTCTCATTTTTGACATCAACAAAAACTTGAAAACTGCAACATGTCATTCTTGGCTACAGTGCAATGTAGCAGCATCTAAACCTCAGGTCTCCTCTTTTCTGTTCATCTTTCCTACATCAGTAATTACTTTTTATGTTTTTCCCTTTACAGACTGTTTCATTTAGTACAACGTTTTAACATTTGGTAATGCTTTTAATTGTTATACTTTATTTTTTTTTATTTTTATTTTTTTATACATAATTTATGAAAGTACTATTGAAAGCTTATATCTACATTTATTCCTACAACTACTGGTCCCATTGTTGTTATTAAAGCAGTATTAAGAAATTAATTTCTTTATCAGAGAATCAGCTCCCAACAAATTCACTGCAAGCACTACACAGCAGACTTGCATTGTTAAACTGCCTTTGATAAACATGATTTGAATGGCAATGCTAAAGGTTCCTTAATTCAGTACTTCACTACCTCTGTGTTGTATTAACTACTCACAGAAAATAATTCCCGTGATGTCTATCCAAATCATACTTTTTCCACATTGGAAAGTGCATCTTTGAAACTGCCCAGCATGCCCTTTTTTCCCTAGTTTCCTGTTTTCATTAACTTCTTCAACAGGCATCTCTTGCACTAATTGCTATTTACTAACTTTGTTCTTTCATTTTAGAGATGTCAGTCAAATCCTCTAGTACTTTTGAAGTATGCATAACTCTTATGAACTGATGATTAAGGCTGGAATATGATATGCCTGGCTCCCGTGCAGTTGATTGAGGTGAAATTGTTCGAGTGTCAGTAGCAGGAATAAAAAAAAAAAGATGAACTGGCTAATGCTGAGCACTATTTTCCATAGGAAATCATATATAAAACCAATATCCTTATAATGTCACTCCTTTTATTCTACTTTGGGATGTTCAGTTGAAACTTTCTCTTCATTCTGCACACTTTTTCATGTTCACTCGAGGTTGTAAAAATACAAAAAAGTGATGCAATAATTGAAAATGAGTTAAGACCAAATAAAACTTAATTTACAAAGCCAACCATAAATAGAAAAAGAATGAAAAAATGAAAGATAAAAGGATTTGACACAGAACAAATGTCAAGTGGACTTCATATGCACCATCAACACTACCCCTGGCCCTAACCTGAGTTATAACATATAAAAACTTTTTCCATCACACCATTACTACACAGGACAGGCTCACATGCACACAGTAAGCATCAACCCTCAACCATAACTTTAAAAGTTTACTTCCTTTCTTAACCCTTACTCTATCCTGCATATGATTGCACACACACTCCTAACTCCCAATGCCGACACATTTGACATATTTGAAAGTTTTGGGATAAAAAGGCACAAACCCCACTTATCTTGCTAGCTGTATATACAATACACCTACAGTCAACAAATTCACATGTCGACAAACACAGCATTCAGTCATATAGGTATTTGACCAAACTCCCAGCTCCTGTACACTTTTGGCAAAAAACTCATTCGGACATACAGTCACACACAGACACACACATAGGTTCATAGATTAGTACTAAGCTAACTGCCCTTGTGAGCCATTTTAAGCCTAGCCATTTATCCCTTGTGAGTCTCAAACCCTGCACCTTGTGCTTGCAAGGCAAACACCTTAACCATTAGGCCACCCTCCCAACACACACACACACACACACACACACACACACACACACACACACACACACACACACACACACACACACACACACACACACACACACACACACACACACACACACACACACACACACACACACACACACACACACACACACACACACACACACATGCACAAAACCTAAGCTATCCCCTTACCTAGCTGTAACTAACTCAAACCTACAAACACACACATAACAGTAAATTTATTTATTACTTATTTTTATTTATATTTGTTAACCAGGTAGTGTCCAACTGGGTTGAAAAAAAAAATGTTTTCAGCGGAGACCTTGGGAGAAAAGCACCACAACAAAAAGAACATAATTAAGGTACAAGCAATAAACTTTGTTTAAGTAGTACTTTGCTAACAATATGTAAATGAGCTTAACAAAAATATTATAACAAAATATAATAACAGAATACAATATAAACATGCATCTTTCAGGCATACAGGAATATTATATATTTTTTTAACAATATATACATGAGGTACACAGGTTGGAGTTTTTAGTTATCTGTTGAAGAAGGGTGTTTCAATCTTTGGCTATTTTATGTGAGTAGAGGGAGTCTCTGTGCTAGTTGTTAGACTGGGTTACTTTTAGCATTAGTTTCTTGGATGACCTGAGGAGTCTACAGCTTGTGTTTGGCTGGACTAAGTTTGACAGAGCTGGGCAGTCGATAGGGTTGAATATGATTTTATGAGCAAGTGAAAGTTGTTTTAGTAATAATAGGTTGGGAAGTTCTAGCCAGTTGAGCTGTCGGAGAGCAGTGCAGTGGTGTGTTCTGTGGGGTTGGTTGGTGACAAACTTAGCTATTCTGTTATAGCAGGAGTCTAGTTTATTTAGTTTGGTTTTTGATAGGTTAGTAAAGACCTCAGAGCAGTATAGGAGGGTGGATAGCAAGTTGGATTTTGCAGTGGCCAGTCTAGCTTGTTGTGCAATGTAAGGTTTAACCCTGTATAGAGCGCCTAGTTTACAGTGGATTTTTTTGATAGATAGATAGATGTGTTTATCAAATTTCAGTGAGTCATCTATGGTTACCCCTAGCAACTTGTTCTGATTTGTGGGTTCAATTTTTGTACGGTTGTTACATAGTATGGAGAAGGATTGGGTACTGGGCTTGGAAGATTTATTAGAGAAAATTATGAGCTTGGTCTTATTTGGATTTACAATGAGCTGGTGGCTGGTGAGGTACATTTCAATGTCTTGGAATGATGATTTCATTTTGTGTTGGAGTTCATATGGAGTGGGCCACAGATAAGGGAGGAGTCATCTGCATATTGGATTATGGTGGCATATTGGGTAGCAGTATATAGGTTGTTGGTAAATATTATGAAGAGGAGGGGCCCAAGTATGGAGCCTTGTGGTACCCATGTGGTGACTGGTAATAGTGGGGAGAGTCTGCAAGGCCATGGAACGTATCATGATGGAACTTATAAACAAAGACATTGGTAATCTCCAAACTCTGGACCCCACCTAGTTCGGGTTTGTAAAAGGCAGATGATGTCTCCTAAACCTGATAGACTTCTTTGAAGCAGTCACCAAAGCCATAGACAAGGGTAAAGTGGTTCACACAGCCTATCAAGATCTTGCCAAGGCTTTCTACACCATCCCCCACTCTGGAATTATAGATAAACTCACTAAACTAGGTATAAATCCCTATGTCACAAGATGGGTTGCCAACTGGCTCACTGACAGAACCCACACTGTGAAAGCAGCAGACTCTAAATCTGACTTCAGAGCAGTGACAAGTGGAGTACCACAGGGTTCAGTCCTGGGTCCTCTCCTGTTTGGTATCTACTTCTCTGAAGTACAGGCTAACACAGAAGGTCTTTAGCTAACGAAGTTCACAGATGACTGCAAACTAGGAGCCATTATCGAAACTTCTAACGATGTGGACATCCTACAAAACGGCTTCACTGAGACAGATGCCTGGTGTTAAAGCCATGGCCTCAAGCTCAATGCCAAAAAGTGCATTGTCATCCCCTTTAGTTAAAAACTCTGTACCCATGAATTACAATATAGGCAGCAGTATACATAACACCAAAAGTGTGATAAGAGACCTTGGGACACAGGTGGACAGTAGTCTCTCCTTTGATAATCACATCACCACAGTAGTCAGGAAATCCTTCTACGTGGCACACCTCATCACAAAAGGTTTCTCATCCAGAAAAAAAGAGGTCATTGTTCCCCTCTACTCATCACTCATTAGACCCATCATAGAGTACAATGCCCCTTTTGGTATGTACCTCACAAGACATCTACAACAACTGGAAAGGCCACAGAAATACCTCACAAAGAGGATTACTGGCCTCAAACAGATGCCCTACGCAGACCTTCTCAAAAAACTCCAGCTTTACTCCGTTGCATATCGCCTAATCAGAGGTGATCTCTGCCTAACATACAAAGCTATGTCAAACCCAGAGCTGTTGGACATGCTCCACTTAAAGAAATCCCAATCCCTCTGAGCTATATGCTCTAGAGACCTAAACCTTGTCACCACAATAAACAGAACATGCCGGAGGAATAGATTCCTGTCCCAGAGACTTCCCATATTCTGGAATAAACTACCTATCTATATCACACAAAGCTCCTCATTAGCACTCTTCAAGAAAAATCTTGACTGGATGGGAAATAGGAAATTCACCCCGGGGATCACCTCTGTGGCTCTGCTCGACAGTGGCACAGGAAAATAATTTTCTTGGGTGGCAAAAGCAAGAGTACCTTTTTGGCTGGGCTTGTGTCGGCCCCAGGGCCAATAGCCTAGTACCTACCTATGAACGTATGAACCTATGAGAGGCTGTTTGCCCATTTAGTGGTCTGTTGATGGTCAGATAGACACATGTGAAACCATGTTAGGGCTGTGGTATTGAGATTGTAAGTGGCAAGTTTGTTGAGGAGCAGCTGATGGAACACTGTGTCAAAAGCTTTTGACATATCTAAGAAAATGACTGAGACTAGTCGTCCTTCATTTTTGAGGTGATGAATGGTCTCTGTAAAGGTTATGAGGACTAAGTTAGTACTGTGTTCAGGCCTGAAGCCATGCTGGGTGCTGGAGGGCAACCTGTTGGTAGTGAAGTGATTCATGAGTTGCTGGTGGATACATTTCTCTAGAATTTTGGCAACGGGGATAGAATGGCGACGGGATGATAGTTATTTATGTCTCTAGAAGGGCTGGCGTTATGAAGTGGTATGATATGAGAGATTTTCCATAATTTGGGAACATACTGTTCAGAGATAGAGTGGTTTATTAGTAATGATATAGGGTAGGTGATGGATGGGGCAGCTACTTTTAAGTATTCATTTGGAAGTCAATCAACAGCTAAGCAGCAGGGTTTTAATTTACATAGGAATTTTTTTATGTAGGAAGTTGGAATGGGAATAAAGGAAAAGGAGTTTGCATCATTAGAGGTAGGGGAGGAATAGGTGTCAACCTCTTAAGAGGCCAATGTGGAACACAGACCCTATCAATGTGTGACAAACAGTCAAAATGTGGAACACCCTATTTTCGCACTGCGAGAAAATGTACCATTTCTATCGGACCTGGTTGAAGTGGGCTTTCTGCCAGAAGAACTAAGTCAATACTGTATATTTTAAAAATTCAGTAGGACACACATCAAATAAAACAAAGTCAGCAGAAACCATTGATTAAATGCAGTATACAGACAGTATGGTTCAGACAGCAGTGACCTATTTCCATTAATTATGATGCACACAACCTGGTGAAGATACTTGTACCTTCATAAGTAAAAAGACTACATTTTGTATCGCGGTCACGTTAGCTAGGCAGCTCCTTACCCCTAGTTCCTTTATTCATGTTGGTCATAAACAACAAATTCGTTCTACTTGGCCTTCTCCCTTATTCTTCCAAGTTATAATTCATCCCCATGCCGGACCCAAAAATACCTGCATCTTCTCCCTCACTCTGTGAACTCCATTCATTTCTTCCATTTGACCAACCCTCCTGGGGAACTTCTTGATTTCTTCAAATAATAAAAGCTTTGCTTTTTCAGAAAAGTACTCCATTCCCAAGCTGAAGCACGACCCCCAAATCTGTCATCTTACCCTTCTGTCACACATTCGATGTCACTAACTACAAACCTTTCCTCCCAAACTTTGAATATACTATGCCTCTTAAATGTCTACTGTTTTTCAATCAATCAGTCAATGTTACCCCATTGTTAATGTACTGTCCTTAAATTGCTGCCCATACATTCTTCAGAAAATGACTTGCTGTTTTTAACTGTTGCCAATTATAGCCAAAAAAGGCTAGTTTTACAAAACACATTCATAATAGGTACGCATGTTTTGGACAGCACTATTTATTAGACCCTAGTTTAAAATGTTCTAAGCATTCTGTGTTGTTACACCTGTAACATTTCTACAATATGCTCAAAAGAATGCACTCACTTGAATACACTAAGTATGGCTAGCTAAACCTGTTCCTGCCTCTGTTCATTACTTTAACTTTCAAATATCTCTAAAGTCACAGCTCCCACCATGACTGCAAAGTAACATGTTTCTTGTTCTCTTCTCTCCGCACAGACTGCTACAGAGGCATGAAAGTAAGAAAAGAGTTACTGACATAACTCCTGTTTTTTTTTCAGGGCCTGTACATTCAGAGGTTGCCGAAGACCTCAAAGTATGCGAAGGGCACAATAAATATTCTTATTTTTCCCATCTGAGTTATGGCCAGCTTTCTCCCTCTGTCTACAGAACTTATTACTCATTTTGTATCTGTTTCATACTTGCCTTATAGCAGACCTACAATGTTATAAGCTTAAGCCATTGATCTCTCCAGGAGCAGAAACTACCAGGGACAAAAATTCTCCCAAATAAGGGACCAGTTGAGTGCTAAGACACAGAAGCACAGCATACTTAGCTGACTGCAGGGAATCAGAGATTATCTTTATTTCCTCCAAAGTATATGTGTGAATGGGGGGGGGGGGGTGTAGCTGGATTTTTTTTATTTTATTATTCAACTATAAGTAAGCACATCAAATGCATTTACTACTGTTTCAGAGTACTAAATATGACATTATTCTTCTTCGGTTTAACATCAGAGTAACCGAGCAGCATGCCAAGTAAAATCACTGAATAAAAAAATACAAGCATTCAAACAAAGCTCATATGTATCCCCTAAGCCAGTCAGCTCTGACATTTTCATGTAACCTTCTTGAACAAATATCCTGCAGTTTTAAATGTTGTATGCCCTACAGCTTTCTTTATTGTGTGTAACTACTTTAACTGCAGTCATCCGTTCCTTCAGAAATAACATCGTTACTTGTAGCTATACAAAAAATGGCAGTTGTAAATGCAGACGCCCGTATTTACAGTAATGAAAAACAATGACACAGCCTGAGAATAATGATATACTTAGCAGAAACCAAGCCCAGCAGACTCCGTTCTTTATTGCAAGATCCCTAAAGTCACAAAGCGGAGCAACAGCTGCTCATTGCGGAACACGGAACAATGGGTTCAATCTATCACAAATGCAGAGCATTCCACACAATCCGGAGCACTTGGCTGCTCAGAAGGTATGGGACAGTGAGTGGTGGGATTGTTTTGTTGTCTAGGAGAGAAGTGATAGAGTTCCTCCAAAAAAAGGAAGCCAATCTGGTGGTCCCCTGCCATAAACAAACTTTACAACAAAAGGAATAAACTGTTGCAGAAAAGAGGAAAATCCCAGGATGCAAAAAACTCCCTTACCAGCCTCAGTAAGAAGCTGAGGTCCCTCGTAAAAACCTCCAAAGCTAGTTACGAAAATAAAATTGCCAAAGATTCCAAAGACAACCACAAGGCATTCTATAACTATGTCAAGAATCTAAATGGCAATGCTCAGATCTGCTCTGAGCTACAATAGAATGGCATTAAATATATTGATTCCAAGGATATTGCCAATATCCTGGGAGATCAATTCAGTGCCAACTTCATCCCCCCTCTCACCCCCTAAATGGGCAATCTCAATACCGGAAGATTGCCAAAGTCTGGTAATAATGGCCACACAGGTAAAAAACACACTCTCCAAAGCTAAGAATACAGCATCCATGAGACCAGATGACATTCCAGGCTGTGTACTACATGAAGTACAAAATGAACTGGCACCTCACCTAAGTGTCATGTTTAATCATACCCTCACCTCAGGCTTCATGCCTACTGAGTGGCGCACAGCTACAGTTATCCCACTCCACAAAGGGGGGATCCACCTTAGATCCCGGGAACTACTGCCCCATCAGTCTGACGAGCCTAATCTGCAAGGCCATGGAACGTATTATCATGGAACTTATAAACAAAGACATCGGCAACCTTAAAACACTGAACCCCACCCAGTTTCGGTTCATGAAGGGCCGATCTTGTCTCCTGAACCTGATTGACTTCTTCGACTCAGTCTCCAGAGCCTTGGATGAGGGTAAGGCAGTCCACACTGCCTATCTGGACCTGGCCAAGGCCTTTGACACCATCCGTCACTCTGGAATCATAGATAAACTTACTAAGCTGGGCATTAATCCCTACATCACTCGATGGGTTGCCAACCGGCTTACTGACAGAACCCACACTGTAAAAGTAGATGACTCCGAATCCAGCCCCAGACAAGTGACAAGTGGAGTACCTCAGGGTTCAATCCTGGGACCTCTCTTGTTTGGCATCTACTTCTCTGATGTATAGGCCAACACTAAGGGACTCTGGCTAACAAAGTTCGCAGATGACTGCAAACTGGGAGCCATTATTGAATCCCCAGATGATGTGGATACTCTACAAAAGGGCCTTACAGAAACAGATGCTTGGTGCCAGAGCCATGGGCTCAAGCTCAATGCCAAGAAATGTATAGTTATCCCCTTTTAGAAAAAAACATGTACCCATGAATTACCACATAGGTGGCAGTACACTAAACACTGAAAGTGTGATAAGAGACTTAGGGACACAGGTGGACAGTGGTCTCACCTTCAATAACCACATCGCCACTACAGTCAGGAAATCCTTCTTTGTGGCACACCTCATCACAAAGGGCTTTTCATCCAGAAAAAAGTAGGTCATTGCCCCACTGTACTCATCCCTCATTAGACCCATAATGCCCCATTTGGTATGTACCTCTCAATCTTCTGCAACAACTGGAAAGGCTGCAGAAATACCTCACTAAAAGAATCACAGGCCTAAAGCAGGTGCCCTATGCTGACCACCTTAAAAAACTCCAGCTATACTCTGTCACATATCGTCTACTCCGAGGAAATCTCTGCTTAACATAAAAGGCATTGTCAGACCCAGAGCTGTTGGACATGCTACACTTAAAGAAATCCCAATCCCTCAGAGCCACATGCTAAAGGGATCTAAACCTTGTCATCACAATAAACAAAACATGCTGGAGGGATGGGTTCCTCACCCAGAGACTCCCCAGACTCTGGAATAGACTGCCCATACATGTCAAGCAGAGCACCTCTTTGGCCCTCTTCAAAAGGAACCTTGATGATTGGATGGGAGATAAAAAATTCACCCCGGGGATTATGTCATTCGCCCTGCTAGACAGGGGTCCAGGGAAGTAAGTAATGTGGGAAGAAATAGCCAGGGAATTGTTATGGCTAGGCTTGTATAGGCCCTAGGGCCGATAGCCTAGTACCAACCTATGAACCTATGAACCTATGAAGTGGGAATTGAATTGTGAGTCTAAGGGCACAGAGGAGTTAGTAGTGAGGTGGGCAGGGGTAGGGGTTTTACTGGGGTTAAGGAGGTGGTTGATATTCTGACAGAAGTTTTGTAGATTTTGCTGGTATTTTTGTTGGCAGGTAAGTAAAAAGGTTATTTTAATCTTGATGATGTTTTTCTTAGCATGATTTCTAAATTGTTTGTAAAGGGTAAGATCATTATTTTTGGTCATATGATACAGTGACCAGGCCTTATCTCTTTGTTTCGTTAAGTTGTTTTATTTCTTTAGAAAGCCATGGTAGCTGTTCGATTTGTTTGTTGAATTTTTCTAAGGGGGGGGGGGGCAAGATTATTTAATATTTCAAAGAATTTGCTATTGAAGTATTCTACAGCTAGGTCTAGTTGCAGGAATTTTAATGAGGAGCAAAGGCAGTTTTGCAGTAGTAAATTGAAAGTGTCAGAAGAGAAATATTTTTTGCTATGGGTGTATTTGTATGAGATGCTGGTTTGGATATGTGTTTTCTTCCTAACTAGAAATGTAGGGGCATGGTCACTTAGTGTGACTGGTAGACAGTCTTCTTATTTACCCCATATATCAGTTGATAGTCAACTGATCAAACAACACAGAATACAAATTCATTCCAGTGCACATTCACAAAGCACTGCATATTAATTCAAAACACACTCATGCAAACACACATGCGGGCATACCAAAACAATAAAACTCCATTTCAAGTTTTTTCATACACTCCCTCTACACCTTTGTGTAAGGGCTGTGCACTCACACAGCCTAATTATATATACAACTCTGAGATTTCACTACAGTAATGAAACCTCTCACTTCCTTTCCCCATTAAACAGTGATTTTGAACACTAAAGAGATGACACTACCAAAACCCAGCAACATCCCTCTCAAATATTACCTGCATCTTTACACTAAGTGCATTCCACTGATATTTTATTTGCTAGATCACAGCAAAGCTGACAACATTCAATCAGCTGTGTCCTCAATCACGTAGATGGTACCCATATATATATATATATATATATATATATATATATATATATATATATAGAGAGAGGTCCCCTACAGATGATCGACATTCCAAAAGGCCGACTTTCATATGGCCGAGACCATATAATCGACTTTTGGAATTATGACCATTCTGAACAGAGATCCCCATACTGCATGGAATGGGAAGATTTCCCTTTTCTACTCTGTAGTGCGATCTCAGAGTTAGTATATTTAAAAAAGTAGGGGGCTTGCCCCCCTGCTAACGATGTGTTGGTAATTTTTTGTGTTGGGTTACTGTTTTTAACAGATGTTTGAAATTCCAAAAGTCGATCATATGGTCCCGGCCATATGAAAGTCTGCCTTTTGAAATTTTGATCGTCTGCCGTAGACCCATATATATATATATATATATATATATATATATATATATATATATATATGTATATAGAGAGAGAGATAGTTATAGATATAGATATAGATATAACTATAGATATATTTATTTATTTATTGACATTTGTTGACCAGGAAAGTATACCACTGGGGTAGAATAACCTGTTTTCAGTGGAGGCCTAGGGAGAAAAGCTCCAGTAACAAATTAAAAATTACTACAACAAACTAAACAAAAGTTGTTATACAACAGGATAAGATTTACAGTAATAAGAAACCACAAGCTTCAAGATGAAAATATACAAACTGCCATCAATGAAGCCTCTAAGACACAGGACATAAAGTCAGTCGCTTACACTCCAAGTAGTTTATCTGGAGTGTAAGTGACTGACTTTGCATCCTGTGTCTTAAAGGCTTCATTGTTGGTAATAAGAAACAATACAAATATAAACAGCATTTCTTAGTGATGGAAATATGCAGATTAAAATGTCATTATGCAGTGAATACATGACAGTAGAACTTGCACGTTATATAAATGGATAACTTGAGGACATTCAGTATTAACAGTCATGACATACAGTATATTCTGTGAAATATGAGGGAGATTATACGTTTGCCTTGTAGAAGTTTCTTAAGGATTAAATATTGATTAGTATGCTTTGTTTAAGAGAAAGTCACAGAAGTACAGTTGGTTTACTAGTATTTCAGTTGTTCTAAAAAAGGGGTGTTCTAGTCACTAAACTCAGTGGTGTTGGTTTATGGTGGTATGAAGTTCTGATCACATGGACAGATGTGATTATTTAGAAAGTGTTTTTTTAGTGTGACTTTGAAGGTTTATATAGGCTCAATTTGTGTTATGTAGGGGGTAGGGCATTCCATAGCTTTGCTATGGAGTAAGAGCATATAAGCTTTGTCCAGTTCTCTTACTGGCTTTGTATACAGTAAGAAGTAAGAAGATTTTGGGTTGGGCTGTAGGCTTGTACAATAGAATGTAGTGATGGGTAGTTATTTGTAATGTATATTAATTTATGAGCAAGAGTTAGTTGAGTCCAGAAGCAAATTTGGGAATTTTATAATAGCATGATTATAGTTTATGGCTTAAATGTGTGTGAAGGTTGGTAAGGATGGGGGAACCATAGAGGAATGAGGGATGTAGGAGGGAATTTGCCAGCTTTATTTTTGGTAGATCAGGGCAAATCTGATAGCTTTCCAGAAGACAGGTTATCCATATACAGTTTATGTCTATATTGTTTCCCTAGTTTTGATTGTGCTAAGAATGTGTTGTTCGAATGAAAGTTTATCATCTATAGTGATGCCCAAAAGTTTAACGGTTTTCACTACTTCAATTTCTGTGTTATTTAGGGAGTAGATTTTGAACTCTTGTGGGGTGGTTGGGAAGAGAATATCAGTAGTTTGGATTTTTTGGGATTAAGTAGTAATTGAGCTTTGTTTAATCATGTTTCTATGTCTCAGAAAGGTGTTTTGTGTTATTTTGAGGAGATCTGGGAAGTTGCTGGCCGAGGATCTAACTGTAGAATGGTCAGCATACTGGATGATGGAAAAATGTAGGGAGACAGTATGGAGATTATTTATAAATACATTAAATAATAACAGCTCAAGAATGGAGCCCTGGGGGATGCCTACTTTATTAACTCAGTAACCAGACTGTTTTGACATCTGACAGACTGTTGTCTTTTAGGTAGACAGCAAACCAGGTAATGGTATGTTCGGTTCATCCTAATGTTTCTAATTGTTGGATTAGTTTAATATGTGATACAGTGTAGAAAGCTTTGGATAGATCTAATAAAAATACTGATGTCAGTAGACCAGAGTCCGAAGGTTTTCAGGGCACTGGTGAAAGAAATTAAGGCTGTAATAGTACTATGTGTGGGGTGGAAACCATGTTGGGTTGGGGCTAAGAGATTGTTGTCTGTGAGATGTTTCAATAGTTGGGTATGTATACACTTTTCTAGTATTTTAGATAATGGTGAGAGAATGGAAAAGGGTCAGTAGTTGGTTAAATCATTAGTATTTCCACCCTTATGCAATGGGGTTATGATAAATTTCTTGCAAATTTGAGGGACCTTTGAGTCAGAGATGGATCTATTAATTAGAATACCGATGGGATAGGCTAACGCATTTGCACCAAGTTTCAGGTATTTAGAAGGGAGGTTATCAGCAGATAGGGAGCATGGTCTATGTTTAGATAGCAGTTTGAATATTAGAGAGGTAGGTACCAGTTTTAAGGAAAGCTTTGAAATTTCTTGAGTATTGCTCATGTTTTCTTTGTGAAGTGAGGGATGTACGTTGGAATTCTCACCAACAGAGCTTGAATTACTTGTCAAATTGTTAGGGGGATTTCTTGTTATTGGTGAGGGTCTGTTGACAAGTTTGAGAATGGTGTCTATAAAGTGAGTATTAAAAATGTGGGCTATTTGTTTTAGGTCTTTGTCAGGTTATGGTGATCGGTTTTGTGTAGTTCCAGGATTAAGGAGCGGGATGATCAATTTCTCGACATGTTTTGGGTTGTTTTTCTGATTTTTTGCTAATGCCTTAGCTTTATCGCATAGTTGTTTGAAATAGATTTAATTTGCTTGTTTTTTTATGCCAGTGTTTCCAGGCCCAGTCTCTGGAGAGAAGAATTTGTTTTGTAGGATTTGTGAGCCAAGGAGAATGACTGAGTTTTATTCTTTTCAACCTGTTAGGGGCTAAAGTATTTACTGTGTCAAGGAAGATCTTATTAAAACAGAAGACAACTTCTTCTAATGGTTACCTGTTTAGTGGGTTCCAATTCTGAGCTTTTAGGGAGTTATTGAAATTTATTTGGTTGAAGTTAGTTAGATTTCTAGCTAATCTATATGTGTGGGGTTTGGGTATTTGAGTATGGGTTCTAACTGTATAGGCTGGTAAATGGTCACTTAGGACATCAGGGAGAGTACTGGTATTAGAGTATTTGTGTGGGTCTGATACAAGAATTCAGTCTAGGGTGGCTTCTGTTTGTCTATTTGGAATTCGTGTGGGGCCAGAAACAAGTTGTGTATACCCATGGAGATTAATGTAGTTATCTGGGGATTTTAAGACTGAATTTTGCAAATTAAAGCTAGTATTGCCTAAAATAATAGTTTCACATGATATATTATGAGTGGTCCAAGATAGAAAGTTTTCAAGCATAGATTAGAGATGTTTTTGCCTGGTGGAATATATAGTACTGCTATACACAGGTGTTTACTATTGTTAATGTGTAGTGATGTTATCAAAGGTTGTGATGGTTTTGAGGAAAATTGAAATGGTTAGAAAGTTAGAATAGATTAAAGCTACACCCCCCTTTCTTTAGAAGTGAATCTTTATGTAGGATACTAAAACCAGTTGGAACTATTTAAGTATTGGATATATTTGGCTTTAACCAAGTTTCTATAACAGCTACAATGTCAGGGTTATGTTGTGAGAGCCATGCATGGAATTCAGTAATTTTGTTGGAAATACCCCAAATGTTAATTGTCATTATAGATACATTTTGAGTGTTAGGAGGTGGTATTGAGGGGGGAGAAGGGGTATTATTGATTTTATGAGTGTGAGATGGGCCGGGATTAGTATGCATGTCACCACTTTGAAATAGTAATAGGAGATGGCTTGCAAGATAGGCGAAGAAGTTGATTTTAGAAGCGGACCTAACTAATGTGTAAGGAAACATTTTGGTATATTGCTAATGGGGAGAACTCTGAATTTTGGGCTGAGTAAATTGCTAATATTAAATAAGGATGATTAGATGTTAGAAGAGCCTTTTAAATTGAGTTGTCGTTTAGTACTTAATGTGGCTGTTCTTGAAAATGGATAGAATTGCATGGTGTGGAGAGAGGTTGCATGGGTTAGTATAGAAATAGGAATACCTAAGGAAAGAGTGAAGATAAGTAGATAGGCAGTGTTGGCCATTTTGTATATTAGCTGATAAAGGATTAGGTAGAAACATATGTAGTGTAAAGGGAAAAGTGCGGCTGTGTGAGGTTAGGGAGCAGGGATAGGGAAATTGGATGAGGCGGGTTGGGTTTTGTATTTGGACAGAGAGTATAAATTAAACATACATATATATAAAAATTGAATGGTAGAATGCACATTTGGTAGAAATTTTTTTTGGTCTTAAAAAAGAGGGAATGCACAAATGAGTGGAAATTCATTTGGGTGTATCACATATGGCTCAATTTAGTTTTTTATAGTTTAAGTAAGCAAGAGTATGTAGGAAAAAACATTTTTGGGGATAAACTTTTGGCTAGGCTTGTAAGGGCCCCCAAGGCCATTAGCCTAGTAATCTCCTATGATCCTATGCATGAAAAAGTGGTGGTTGTGAAAATATGCAAGACTGTGTTACAGCAGTAGTTGTGAGTATGCCAGCATTCACAGGCTGGGGATAGAGTAAGGGTTAGGTAAAGGGATACAGACAATGCTATGCATGTTTTCTGTTGTCCGTGTTCTGTGTCCTTTTGCCTTGCATAGTGTATCTTGTGTAGTGGTAATGTTGGGGAAATGGTTTATTGTAAAGTGATGTGTTGGGTTAGTTTTGAGCAGCATGTGGGAATGTGTTGGAATAAGTGAATCTTAAAACTTCATCACAGAATTTGATGACAGCTGTACTTTTAAAAGCACTGAGTTCAGAGATATTGGTATATTTCTGGTTTAGAGGTTTTAATGGTGAAGGTCACTAGTTCATGATACAACTTGACCAATGAAGGAAACTCTAGAGAAATAGCACATGAGGAAGCTATATTCAAAATGACTAGGACAATTGTCTTCTTAAAGGTGTACATGGCAGGTTTCTTATGATGCCATAATCACTCACCTAATATT
Source organism: Protopterus annectens (assembly GCF_019279795.1). Classification (NCBI taxonomy): domain Eukaryota; kingdom Metazoa; phylum Chordata; order Ceratodontiformes; family Protopteridae; genus Protopterus; species Protopterus annectens. The sequence goes on from NC_056729.1 coordinate 1,285,477,811, forward strand.
GGTCGTATGTTACTAACTCCTGGTGTATCTTTAGAATAGACTTCTTCTGTACATCAAACAAACTACCTCCCTGACTACCTTCAAAATCAGCCTTAAACAGGGCAGGAGATGGTCATTGTTAAAGCAGAGTTAGAGCCTTACTGCATATTGCTGAAAAGCAAAAAAAAAAAGTAATTAAAACTGCATTCCAATTCATACAAGCCTGAAAGTGTGGCTGCATTAGGTCCACAGGATGATCACTAGAATTCAGGATCCAGTGACATCAGATTTGCTTATGAATCCAAGTGAACATTTTGACAGCTTTTACCCACATTTCAGGAGATGTACAACAAGGATCCAGTTTCTATGATCCTTAAAAAAGGAAGAGAAAATATTTTCGAAAGTTACAGCTGCCACAACTGGAACAGGATCTTACATGGATACATGTGCAGCTGGTCAGGGAGGATCATGTTTTACCTCAGCCAGAAAATGACCCATCTCAGCTGGGCTTCTATCACCCAATGTCCATTTTAAACCATGATTATAAAATATTTATGGCTATCTTGGCTAATAGGCTGTCTAGTTTCTTTCCCTCTTTTGCCACCTGAATTAGACAGGGTTTTTCCTCCCAAAACTATGACAGAAATTTAATCAGCAAACTGTTCTAATCGCAAACTTTGATACAGAAAAGGCCTTTGACAAAGTTTACTGGACCTTTCTTTTTGAAACTTTGTTGCCATTTGGTTTTCAGGTCAAATGTCTTTAATTATTAGAGGCCATTTACATTAACGCAGTAGCTAGATTAAAAGCTGGGAACAGGTTGTCTAATTACAAAACGTTTTCCAGAGACATGAGACAAAGATGCCCTCTGTCTCCCTTGTTGTTCTCTCTCATTCTATAGCTGCAGGCAACAAGAATGTGCAGCTCAGATATCCAACAGCATTTGGTGAGTAATGACATGTATACGGTTACCTTTTAATGCCAATAATCCTTTGTTGTATCTTTTAGTGCTGACAAGAGACATGTCCAAATTGTTACAAGAACTCCATCTTTAGTTCCATGGCCTTTGCTTAATAAAAACTGGCAGAGGTGAGTATATCACTCTATTAGAGATTAAGGCTAGGGGTAATAAACTAATACTTCACCCCTCGTCTGTCTGACCTCAGCGAGTAAAATGGATCATAAGTAACATAAAGGATGATTTACTGGGAAAAGGTACTGCCCATACTTATAAATTGCTTCTTATGGTTAGGGTAATGCATATAGAATGTATTAGGCTTTGTCAGGATACACAAATACAAGTTAATATAACTCAAGCAGAATGGATGACCATATTAACAGCTCCATGATATGCAACCCACTCTCTGTTAAGTGCAGACTTTTCAGATGCTAGTGTCAGTTCAAGTACTTTTTCACACCATCAAGACTGACTAGAGTGTTTGCTGGTGTATCAGCAAATTTTGGAGATGCCAGAATAGTGTTTTTTTTGGGTGGGGGGTGGCTTCATATTCTTTGGAAATGTCCAGTGCTAGATCCACCAGGTTAAGTAGCCATGATCTATCTTTGTGAAGCCAAACTGAGTTGGTTCAAGTATTTTAATGTGTTCTATGTCATTGATAATCATATCCATGATAACTGTTCCATGGCTTTGCATATGAGACTAGTAAGACATACGGGCCTGTAGTTCTCAGGGGACTGCCCTTGTGCAAATGGATGACCATTGCTGTCCTCCATTCATGTAGCACAAAGCTTGTCTGGAGGCTATGGTTAAATAGTAATTCTGGAGGTCATGCTTCAGGCTGTTTAGAAAGCATCCTGGGATATTTTGGGAGTGGATTGATCCAGTGCTGTTAGCCTTAGAGAGAGCACTTAGGACCTCCTCTCTATTGATAGCTAATAAAATAGCTTCATTTGCTAATTTTGGCTTTTCCTCTAAAGGTTTCTGTAAAGACTATCATTCCATTGATCTATTCAGAAGTTATATTGCAAGGCATATTTAATTTCCTTCATGTGTAAGTGATCCTATTTCCTGTGCCACTTCCTCCCAAAGTTACACAATATTAAAACACTGTCAGAGCCATAATAAGTACTATCTGATTTGCTAATGGTGACCTCAGCTGCTAACTACTCCACAGTTTTGGTGATTTTTCTATAACCTCAAACATTATGATCATTGACTGAGAGTCACATCATTTGGTTGTCTCATCAAGTCTTAGCCAATGACATTGTCAAAAGGCCACCACTGACAAAGGTAAACAGTCTGACTTCAGCAGTACCACAACCCAAGGTGAACGGTCTGACACCAGTAATAGCATCATTCATAACATCAATTTCCTCATCAGAACTGCTCGTGTTCAACTGTGCTTAAATTACTAACATCCTGTCTGCCTTTTCTCATTCAAAATAGAAACTGAAAAGAGTAGGATAATTTCCCCACTGTCCTAGCCAAATTACACCTACTTAGTATAAACACAGTGTCAGGTTTCCCATGAAAACAGACCACACCTAGAAAGACTGACCTCATAATAAATGTAAGCAAATACATAAACTCTATAACAGACCCTCCAGAAATTTCAGAGAATTATTGTAAAACATAATTAGCCACTGCATCTACCTAAATTAATTTTTCATACTGTAAATGTACCATCCTCAAAAGTAGCAGGTAGAGAGTTGTGATTTTCGACAATACACAGCACACCTGTAAAAAGCATGGTTCTGTGAATATGAAGCAGGTGTAGCGTGGCACTGAATCTAGTCCTGACAGCTTTTTTTTGTTAGTTTTGGCAAAAGAAACAACAGAATCCAAAGTAACATTAAATATATCATTCTTTCATCTTATTATTAGAAATACCAACAATGGTTTTACTGTCCCTTGTAAATGTCCTAATATTAGGAGTTGTGTAAAATTGTTTTAGTCAGTTCAGGTTATTAAATATTTTACTTACATGACAAATACAAAATATTGTTAGCCCTATGAAAAATATTTAGGTTGGTATATCTCCTAGGATTCTAAACTTACTTCATTAAGACCATTTTCGACAGGTTAAGAATCTTTTACTGAAGAAAATGTTCACATATAAAAATGTAAGTTATCACAATAATTATAAAATTAGACAATTATCAATGTGAAATATACGCAAAAACATGCAATCCTCAGACAGGGAATGTAAATGCAAACAAACTCCCAGTCTTAGTAAAATAATTCCAATAAAATAGCACATTAGAAAGTCTAAAATCTAAACCTAATGGTCTGCAGTAATTTATATATTCAGTGTATTACAAAGTATAACATTTACCATTTTTTAGAATGTATCAAGATTTATACAATTTAATGAAGACATCCATAGTTGATTCAGTTCAATAACACAGAGCGTAGAAACATGATAACCGATACACCTAGTATCATGAAACATCACATTAAAACATTCTAAAGCTCAAACAATTTAACTCTGTACAATCTTTTAAGTTCAAAAGTTCATAGGAGCCATGACAATGTGAGGTATTGCCAGATATGTCATGAGAATAGGTCAGTGGATATTTAACATATGCCAGCACAGCTAGCTGGAATTTTGTAAAGAATTATATGTCATTTGTATATCGAACTACGTTGTACAGATGCTTGTGTTGAAAAACGTATTTTTAAAGCTGCTTATGTTAAAAATGTACCAACAGTGGGTCCTGACAGTATTGTAACTGATTAAATATGCATGTTTTAACAGAGTATACTGGGAGAGAAGGGGTTAGCCTCAGTCCAGCTAAGTTTGAAAATAGTAAGAAATTAAATTACTTAATTGATGCCATAACAATTGTATCTTACAGTTCTGACTGCTGCCAGAGACTAAATGTCTGTGCCAGAGAATGGTTTATTAGCTCCTGTAGAATGAGTGGAAGTGTTTTATGGTTTTATAGCATCCAGATGTTAAATCACATCTCATCCAAGCTTTATTTGTGTGTATGGTAACACATATGTGCTAAATTCTGGTTCAGTTTCTAGCAATGGGGATGGCATGACGACCAGATGTATGTGATGTCATTCTGTAATCTAGGACATAAATTATATTGTAATACCAGATGAGAGAGAAGTTTCAGAGCACTCTGTTTTTGGAACCTGAAAAAGAAGGAAGACCACTCACCTACTTCATCTTGCCTTGCTCTAGCAAATGACCAGGGAATAGTAGTTCTTTAGATCAGTCAGGAAAATACAGTGAGATCAGTTAAGTACTGATTTTCTGTATCTGTGTGAATCTATTCATCTGTGTTATTTTAATATTTCTTGTGACTTCAACTCTGGTGTTTATTATGAATAGATATTTAGTATTTTCATGTTCTTTTATTATTTAGTATTACATTTATTTAAACTTTTCATTGTAGAGGATCCATTAGAGAAAATGTTAACCTTTGAGAATACTCATATCTGTTTGGTAGCTCTGTGACCACTCTTGAAAGCCTTACTGCATTGGTCAAAGTATAATTTATATTAATATTAATTTTATTCAGTATAATTGGGTACCCTTGTAAGAGCCTTAGAGTAGATGGCTTTGGAATGTTTGGGGGCAGTGTAACTCCCTTATATTCTGGGCAGAAGGGGGCATAGGTAGTAAATCTGAGCTAGCTTTTCTCAGGTGTGTGTGTGTGTGTGTGTGTGTGTGTGTGTGTGTGTGTGTGTGTGTGTGTGTGTGTGTGTGTGTGTGTGTGTGTGTGTGTGTGTGTGTGTGTGTGTTTAAAAATAAAATCTCAGAGTGTGTGTGTCAGCTGCTTGGTGTAGGGGCACAAATCACTGGTTTCTCCAACTTTGACAGTGTGCATTCTGTTGGTGAGCCACTTTGCTACCCATCTAGTAATGTATGGATTAATCCCCAGCTGGGAGAGTTTCTCTATGATACCTGAATGGGGGGGGTTGTGTCAAAAGCCTTGGCTAAATCTATATAGACAGTATGTACTGTATTTGCTTTCATCCAGGGCTTTCATTACATTCTCAATGACGTCCACCAGGTATGATAAGCAAGATCGACCCTTGACAAAGCCAAACTGGGTCAGGTCAAGAGTCTGAAGGTTGCCTATTTCCTTGTGGATAAGGTCCATGATGATTCTTTTTATGGCCTTGAAGATAAGGTTAGTTAGGTTTATAAATTATTCCAAGGGTAGTTGATGGACCCACTTTGTGCAAGGCGATTACTGTTGCTGTTTTCTACTCCACTGGGACAAAGCCAGTTCTCAGGCTATGGTTGAAGAGACTGCTGAGTGATTCTGCTAGATATTCTTTTAGATTGTTTAGTAATCAGCCTGGGATGTTATCTGGTCCAATAGAGGCTATGTTTTTGGCTTTGAAGAATGCTTGTATGACCTGTTCATTGAAGATACTCAGTAGAAAACTGGTGTCAGGAATGCTTTGGGGTATGTCAGGTGGGGGGCAGGGGGGTGAAGTTATTGCCAAGTGTGTCAGCTAGCAGGTTGGCAATTTCCTCAGTTTCAGTGTGAGTGGTACCATCCACAAAACATTCAGTACACAGATGGGAATTCCTCCTTAGTTTATGGACATAGCTAAAGAATGCCTTGTGATTTTCATTAGTTAGGGATGCTAATTTAGACTCATAGTTAGTCATAGATGACTTAACAAGATATCTGATTTGCTTGTTCAGGCTATGGAGAGTATTCTTATCTTTCTTATTTATACTTGCAGTCCAGCAGAGTGTCTTGTTTTTTCGGGAAGACCTGGTTTTGTTCTTGCTAAGATACAGCTGATTCAATGCATTTGTTTAAGTGGCAATACAGGGTAATTGTGTATCCTTCTGCATAGGTGGCATTTGGCTATGTTGTCAGGGGTTTTGAAACTTTTTATACCATCGCTCAGTAAGCAATAGTTTGCTTTGGAGACATTTTTCAGTTTTTTTCTCTCCTGTACGGGTGTCAGGTTTGATCTTTACTTCAAAGGAGACAGATTTATGGTCTGATCATGCCAGGGAGGGAAGGTTTGAAAGATATGCAAAACCTAGATTATACAAAACAGGTAGGACTGTAATGACAAGAAAGTGTGGGGCATGTAAACAGTGGCCTTATGTATTACAAGCAGAATGTTTATTGCTTGAAAATACAACAAAAAGCAAAGTGCATTTTAAAGGTGGGAATTATTTATCAAAAAGAGTGGTCTATTTGGCCAAGTGCCAAGATTGTCCAGCGTTCTATATCAACAAGACTGATAGGTCTCTTAAAAGCCATATTTATGACCATTTATATAGTATTAATAAGAAACGTATTAACAATGCTTTAAGTAAACATTTGTCATTTAGTCTTGCGTGTACAGGATTCCAATTTGCAATTTTAGACCAAGTAGATATTAACCTAATGGGAGGTGATGAAACAATAATACTGGAAGAAAAAGAGATAAGGTAGCAGCTAAGATTAAATGCCACTAGACCACCTGGAATTAATGACCAAATTTCTTTATTGCCTATTTTAAAACAAATGGCTCTTTTAAATATTTAGAGTGTCAGTTTCTCTTTATTTTAAACTGTAAAGCTTATTCATTGATTTTATTTTAACATTACATATATATCTTTTTTCACAGTATATTTATATGTTTTTAAGATGTTTTTGGAAGTGCTGAAGTTATTTTTTAGATTTGAAGAGTGCATAATTATTGTCAAGGGTATGTGTACCTTGACAGTAACTGGTATTAACTGTTATGTACTTTTTATTTATTTATTTATTTTCATTTTTATTTTATATTTGTTGACTGGGTTTGTCCGACTGGGCTACAAATGCTCATTTTCAGCGGGGGCCTGAGGAGAAAATCTCCAACAGAAAATAGAAATTTTACATATTGAATACATATAGAAATACATTAATCAGTACCACACATTACTGCATTACCGTGTCATACATTACACTGTGGCAAGTGAAATACATATAGAAATGCATTCATCAGAGGGATACATTCATAATTACATATTATATAAATAATAGTGCAATAGTTACATAGCTGAAATATTTTGCTAGTTATATTGGTACAGTGATGTACCAAGAGGAGAAGATAAAGCAGTGAGTTTGTTTATTGAAGGGAAGGAAGAGAGAAGAGAAGTAGAAGGTTATAGGGGAGTGTTTATGGGGATAATTACATTGGCAAGGCCATTTTTCATGAAGGTATTTTTTGTAGTGGTTTTGAATTGATTGGGAAGTTCAAGGGATCTTATATCTAGTGGTAGGCTATTCCAGGCCTTGGAAGGGTTAAAGCTATAGACTAGGTGACCCATTTTGGTCCTTGGTTTATAGATTTTTAGTAGGCTTTGTTCAAAACTGTGGAGTAATCTAGTGGGTAGGTAATGAGAGATTAGAGATGAGATAGTTGGACAGAAAGAGGTTTGTAGAGAATGGAATGAATAATGTGAAACTGATTATACCGAAGCAGGTTAGGTAATTCTTGCCAATTTAGTTCTTTTAGTGAGAGACAGTGATGGGACTTGTAAGAATTGTGGGCAGCAAATCTGGCAATCCTTTTATAAGTTGTTTCTAACTTGTTTAGTAGTCCAGTGTTGAGGCTGGTGAGAATTTGGGAGCTATAAAGTAAAGTGGGTAAGAGGTAGGCATTTGAAAGGGTTAGTTTTGCTGTTTTGGTAAGATACTTTTTGTTTTCTATAGTGGAGACCTAGCTTGAGATGTGTTTTTCGGGTATAATTATTGATGTGTAAATCAAAGGTTAGTCTATCATCAATAGTAACACCTAAGAGTTTTGTACTGGTGTCCACCTGTATTTGAGCTGCACATTGCACATTTTTAAATCCCACTGTGCTTTTTTTGTTTAGATACAATTATTTAGTTAATAGTTTGATTGATTAATTACATTATTGGTTGCTTGTTTATGCCTATAAAAATAGAGTAGCACTACTGTGTATTGTTCTGATGAAGTTCACTCACCAGTGAATGAAAGCCCTTATCTATTAAAGTATTTTTTTAATGGGCAGTCCTCATTATTGGCATTTCAATGCTTTATTTTTAAGTGTCTCACTACTCAGCCACCTATAACCAGAACATTTAGTTTTGAGATGTTTTGCCTTTGGGGCTTAATTGTTGAGACACTGATATGTGTGTTGTTATGTGTGGTGGTGGATTCAATTTATGTATGAGTATACATATGCTGTTTGTGCTTGGGAAGTGTCTAGTATTTTGGTAGGCTCTTATTGAGTGCCTCCACATATGTGAATGTATGTATCATGACCTTCTCTTGTGTGAGAGGGAAGGTGTGTGTGCTGACAACCTCTTGCATATCTTGTTTGATGTTATGTGACAGGACTAATTCTAATATCATGGTATAGTTAAATCTCTCACGTACTGTATTTTTTTTTGTTTTAGGGGCAAGTGGTTGTCAGTATACATGAGGCAATTGCTACATTGCCTCAGGATGCTCATGTCAGTCAGATTGGCTGGAGAAATGATGGGAAACTGACCATCCATTATGGTTGGTATATATTGCAGTGATTAGAGGAGATGGGGTAGATAGACCAGGATTTGCTTGTGAGACTAACAAAGGTGGCTATTCTGTGGAAGGCTAAGGGTGGAAGACTGCATCAATACCTTAAAATGTACAACTGAGTTGCTCGCTGGGTAGCAATGTGCAGCTGCATAGTGCACAGTGAGGGAGTGGAGCTAAAGAGGGTTTTCTAGTAGTTATCAAGGGAAAATTGTTGTTTCTAAGTATTTTAGTCTATACACGGCAGTGATAAACCACACTGTGTAGTGTGCAGCTACAGAAAAATGTGGTACTAAAGGCAAGTGACATTCAACAGTCTAAACACAAACTAGCTAATGGGAGAGGGCAAAACTAAACCTTATTCCAACAATCCCCAACTCAGATGAGTCCTGGATTGCATATTTCTGCCACAAAGGACCTGAAGGGCCTATTTAATGTAGGATGGCTTGTTTTAGTGCTCAATTATTGCCAAACAGCCTAGATTCAGCAGATCTGAATCTAGCCTAAGTTGTAAAATACAGAAGTGCTAGAAATTCAAAGTGCAGAAAAAACAGTTAAAACAGCAACAACAACAAAAATGAAACTGCAACTGAGCAAAATGCAGTTCAAAAAGTGCAGTGCAAGTTTAAAAAAATACTTATTTTTGTTGATCACAGTAGATGCCTTGGATTTCTTTCAGATCACTCCAGGTCTCTGGCTAAGTGACCAAACACAGAGCAGCTCTGCCAAACTGAGTGCAAAACTGGGCAAAAGCAATGCTAATACAAGTTAAACAGTTTAAACACAAACTAGCCAGTGGGAGAGCCCAAAACTGAGCCGTATTCCAAAAATCCCGGACTCAGATGGGTCCTGGGCTGAACGCTTCTGCCACAAGGGTGCAGCAGGGAATTCTTAATGTAGGATTGATGGTTTTAGTGTTCAATTTATGCCAAACAGCCTAGATTCAGCAGATCTGAATCTAGCCTGTGTTATGAAATACAGAAGTACTAGGATTTTAAAGTCCAGAAAAAAAAAACAATCAAAGCAGCAACAGCAGCAAAAAATGAAACCGCAGTTGAGCAAAATACACTTCAAAAAAGTCAGTGCAAGATTAAAAAAAAACTATATATTTACTGTAATAGAAATGAGACAATATGAATATCAGTTGTCTAGTACCATTCGACAGGCAGCTAGGTATATCCTGAACAACATACTGAACAGGACATATGCTTTGCACACATAATACCTATGGGGTATGCAGAAAAATCTCGTTATTGAACTACTGGTACTATGCTGGTAATCTCTAGTAGTGTCATAGCAGGAATATGTAATTCAGAGACATTAAAGAGTCACATTGAGCAAAAGCTCATTTTCATGTCCCTGAACTGAACACAACACATTTGGAAGAATTGTATTTTGCAGCATAGGCACCACACACACACACACACACACACACACACACACACACACACACACACACACACACACACACACACACACACAGTCTCATAGTATAGTAATTATCTGGTGTGAAGCTAACAGGCTTTCTCCTGCCTAAGATGGAACATCACACTGTAAGTGTGTATTCCCTTTACTTTTCTCCAAAACATCGGAGTTCATTTTGTCTTTGATTCCCTGTATCATGTAGTTTCAGTCATGGTGTACATCTCTAGAGACAGCAGAGCATATGGCTAATTTACATTACCTATGCCTGCGTACTGCTGAATTGGCATGACGCGATATCCCTTAAAAACACTACAGTAATACATGCATGAGCCTGCATACCAGTGTAGCACTACAACGGTCTTTGAATTGTTCCATTGTAATACACTGAGCAGTAGTGCTGAAAAGAGGAGTGTGCAGTGCATTATATGTACTGAATATCTCCTATACTAAGACAGACCGTAAATAAACATAAGATCACCAATCAAACTTTAGATTTATACACATTACAACACTTGGTAAGGTAGTCCCATCAATTAGGCTATTTGACAACAAGCAACAGAAATTTTGTAACATTTCCTTGAACCAGGACATGACTTGATATACGATTTCCACAGGATAACTCAGATTTCTTCTCCTGTTAGCTAGTTTTTAGTCAGAAAAAAATGACACATGGTGACATTAAACATCTTATAAAATATCTCAGTATTTAATAAGTATACCAAGTAGATAGTGATGTCATTTATAACCATATTCATCATAATGATGGTTTATATAAACCTCTAAGATATGACTTAAAAGTAATTGAAAGACCAAAATATTTGTAAAAAGTTTTTATGTTCACCAGCCTGCTCAATGCATAATCAGTTAATGTGTCCATTGTTGATAATTTTTAAGGAGAAATACATGTATTATGCAATAACACAAAGTGTTGGTGAACAAATTTTAGATAAGGCAATAATTTGTAAACGTTGTATCATATTAATTGTAGGTTGTGAAAAATATACATTTCTTTTAGAACAAAACCCAACAGGATAGCTAGTGTTTCCAAGTAGTATTTATTATGTTTTACCCTGCCGATGATGTGTTGTGATAGTAATCCTGCTCAGTACTGGAGGAAACACATGTTCAGACATTTGGTGTATGTGCTTGGCTGAGGAGTCAATGGTGTGAAGCTACCATCTGTTGGATTATAACTGAATGCCTCTAAGTCAGAATCCCACCTAAATGTAACAATACCACAGCATAACACATCTCTGGTTGGCCAGGGAAAGCTGCCTGCAAGGTCGGCGAGGAGCGTTGCTCATCACTGGGTCGGAGTACAAGCAGAAGGGGGTCTGCCTCTCTCCAGCAGTGCCTCGCACGTTCGACAAGAACATGCTGCTAAATCATTCATACATGACCTGATTCTAGGTCAGGGTTTCATATGTAGTACAGCAGCAGAAAGCTGTGATCTATTGAAAGCCAGTCCTTGGGGAATGTGAGCTGGGTTTAGACCATTGTGAGACTGGTTAGTTTTACCCTATATTGAAAGAAGCAAGTAAACTGTAATCATAATCAGCTGCAGAGGTGAAATCTCATATGGAAAACAAGCAGCTGTCATTATCAGCTATAACTTATAACTGCAATGTTGATTTACTAAGTATATTTTACTGTGGTTTGAACACATGGAAGTTGACAAGTTAATAATATTTATCTTGAGAGTGTCAGAGAAAGATAGCCAGGTTATAAGTAAATGGGAACTTTACACATCTCATATGTTTAAAATGTGTTATTTAGAGGAAACTGGCCACAAAGAGGAGAAATTGATACATCTGCAGATGCCTCTTCAGTTTTCTCTTGGGGAGAAATGCAATTCCTTTGTTTCTGAGGAAATGGCTGAGATATATATATATATGTTCTGTTCCTTCACAAAGGAAACATTTCTGACATACAAACTGCACTGACATCAAAATCAAATCAACCACTGAAATATGTGCTTGAGAGACAGAGAGAGAGATTAGTTTATATATATTTCACAGCAGCAAAGTCTGTTTCATAAAAGGATATATGAAGAATCTCAGTTCCCAAATGGATAGCACAAGGCCTAAAAGGTTGATAAAAAGAACTTAAGGAACTGCTCTGTATTAGTTATTGTAATAAAACTGTAAGAAAACATTTTTGGTTGCTGTCTGTTTGACACATAGTCACATTAAATGTATCAGATGTTCATCAAAGGAAATACAGATTAATAAAATCTTAGCTATATCATTTCAACCAAATTTTACTTCAAACTGAAAAAGGAGTTTGACAGCAAAGTTCAAAAATTCATTTTGCACCATGGTGATACCCCACAACCCCACATTCGTTACGCAGGCTGCTTTACTACAGATGCTCTTACTTATGAAAATCAGTTCTGAAGTTGCTCTGCTTCAAATAATGAAGATACTCTTTCCTTCCAGTTAACCTTAATCAGTCAATATGCATTATGTAGAAAGGTATACTATCACCAAAGTACAAGTCAGCCAAAAACAAATAAAGGGTCCAATTCTAAAATATTTGCTCTCAGTTTAAGTGACTTATTCCAATATAAGCTTGCTTTATAGATAGATATTATACCAGACTAAGTCACTTACAGCAAGAAGAAGTCTTTTGGATTCTGGCCCTCAAAATAAGGGTTTCTCAAGGTGTGCCTTGAAAATCATTGCTTGGCTATTTCATCCTCCTTCAGTCTATTTTGTGATTCTGTTTGAGTCTTTCTTATCACACTCCACTGACACCCATAGAAATATTTTAGGCATCTAATATCACTTGTTCTTATTTATGTTAGTTATTACACAGCCAGGTAACCTACAAACAATTGAAGGATTTCATCTTAAAGCCTACATTATGGACAGCAGAGCTGATAATTGGCTTTTGTTTTGTACAACTAGTGAGATATTAAACGACAGATATATTTATTTATATTGTCATAATTTGTATATTTCTTTAAAAATCTCAACAAACAACACAGAATTGCTTAGACTCATATGAACCTTCTATGCTGTAAACAATAAGGATGCAACTTCTGTGCTTGCAAATGTATTGTAATTTGTTTATAATACATTTTACAGATTAAGATCTATTATGTTTATAGTGACTTTTAAAAATCATATGAGGACCTAGAATCTAATGAATGTGAGCCCTATAAAAATTAGTTTGTGCTGAACACTTTAGCATTTACATCTCTTTTTCAACATCCATGGTACTACAGATATGAGCTTTTGTATGAACTAAAATAATGCAAACTGATTTTGTCAAAAAAGGCACACAATTTATTCATTGGAATTTAAAAGTTTAGAGCTCCACTTGAGAGAATGAGTTATATTACAGAATTACTTTTTTTCACCAATGAAAAGACCAAGTCACACATATGGGGCTTACCCATTTACAAACAGTTAACAATAATAATAATAATAAATATCATAACTAGTCTATCTGGGTACTATTATGTAGTAGTGCTGCATTGTCAGAAATTAAATGTAACTGTTTTCACTGTGATGCACCTCTAAAACCTGTATTTTAAGTAAAATAGATATATAAATCCAATACTAATGATTCATTTTATGGTTTCATGTCAATGACAAAAACAATATATTTTTTTATCACTATGTTGGCAGCTAATTAACAGCTGCCACTACAGGAACTGAAATCTGGTACAAACACACTTGTAAATGGTTAAAGTTCTGCAAAAAGAATCCTGCAGAAGGTTAGAGTTTTTGTTTTCTTTGAAAATAAATGCTATTAGACAATGTGCTAAAAGCCAAATTATATGTGTATGAGTTTGTATATGAAAAGAAAATACTTATTAAATTAAGTTTATTATTAATGTTTTTCTCTTTATATATATATATATATATATATATATATATATATATATATATATATATATATATATATATATATATATATATATATATATATATCTATACATAGATAGATATGCTAGTGCACTGTTGGCGTATTTGTAGAAACTAAACACAAAATTTGACAACACAGGAATATGAAATTGGGAAATATGCAACTAAAAAGAATTATGTGAGGCTGTACCCATCTGCCTCTTTATGTGGTAACAATTCTATGTTTGTCAGAGATATGAAACTGGTAGACATAAAAAGAATTATGTAACCAACTGCCTTTATATGTAGTAACAATTTCCTCTTCTTGCACATTGAAAAGTATGCAAAAAAGGCAAAGTCAACAAATATTGAATGTGGTATAAGTAGTTTCTGGGATGAAACTTTTGATGACAAAATGTTTATTTGAAAAATTCAATTCTATTTTGTCTGACACACTTTCCAAAAAATGTTTTCTGACTATTATTACAAAATGCATTCATTTTGTAACTGAGTGATTGTTACAAACAGATGTTTACTGTTTCTTGTAATGTAATTTTTCAGCATCATGCATGATACAGTATAGCAATAACCCATGGCTGGGTGTGATAATGCTGGATTTACCCGTAGTTGGCATGGTTTGGTCACGAGGGTGAACAAAGCCAACAGTCAGTAAATCCAGCATTACCCATACCCAGCAGTGGGTTATTGATATTATGCAATGACATTATTGAAGAAAAAAGTTAGTTACTTTTGTTAAATAATGGCCTTGTATAAGGGCGTCATGCTGTTTTTCACATTTTTCCCCTGGTATTCTGCAGCTTCCTGATGTTCTGCACATGTGTATGGGACTTTCACTCCTACACTTATGCAGTACATCAGTGCTGTGTAAAGGAAGAAATAATAGGAAATAGAAGCACACTTCAAAACCACCAGCACCTGTCACTTCAGTCACCAACAATGAGCTATATTACCAACGATAGTTATAAGAAATCCAGCCTAAGCAATGAAAAATGAATATGAATATAAATAATTCTGGTCACATGCTGCACCACAAATACTGTCATTTTTACTCACTGTTCTCAACAATAAACGTATTTGTGGTACAGCTTGTGACAGGAATTGGTTGTCTTCATTTTTTCACTGCTTAGACTGGATTTCTTATAACTATCATTATATAACTATCATTGGTTATACAGCTCATTGGTGGTGAGTGAAAGGATGGGTACTGTGTAAAGGAAGCAACAGAGAAAGGAAGATCTCCACTGCTTTTTTCTCTCTTTCTTTTTTTTTTAATTAAAAAAAAAGAAATTGCAAGACATTCAACATACAGGAGAGACGGGATAGAGAAAAAAAGATAATCAAGTATTGGCACAGGCTGGAACAAATTCCAATGGAATGTGGATAGAGGCAAGATTTATTGTTTTAGTGCTTTCATCAGAATGTATCACAGACGTCTTCAGAAACTAACGAGAAAAAAACATTCCCTCATTTAAATATTCCTCCAAAAACATATCATGTGACCCAAACAACCAATAAACAGTCTAAGTTATTATAATTAAATTTCCACAAACATTAAAACAACATTATTAAACATGTAACTAATTAAATACTAAATCCCAAGGTGAAAAATCTCCAGTCCCAAAAATAAAAAAATAATATATACATATATATAAAAATCACAATAAGTAGGAATGAAATTTTAAAACACTGGAAATGGACCCACTCTTATTAAGACCAGGATACATATAAGCATTTAACCTGATCTGCCATCTGAGTTCTTTTAATTCATTGAGGTCATTCCATGGACCACCTCTCATATTTTTAAATACAATGTCCAAACCCATAAAGCCAATATGATGTCCAGGGTTGTTGAGCACATCTTTTGCTAAATCACTATTAATATTACATTTGCTTATATCCTTTCCCTAAGCTTACTCTGGGTTTTAACTACATAAAAACAGAGGCATTGCATACATTGGGCCAAATAAATAATTCCAACTGAGATGCAATTACAGAAAAAATTAATGAAATCTACACGTCATTGACCACAATTTCATCCTGTACCATAATATATTTACATTGTTTACAAAAAACACATTTGTATGTCCCACTTTTCCTGCTGGTATCTGGTGCATGTTCCCAATTACTTTCTAAATTACTAAATTCTTTTAAGAGTTCTCCTTTTTTTATAAACTATCTTTGACAAAGGCCATAGTGCATCCAAAATCCATCAAAGCGGGATGTGGTGCCAATCAATAGTAAAAGTAGTGACAAAGGCAATTGAAAATTCTTTTTTGTTAGATCTATTAGGTTTCACAAAACCTACTCTCTCATCAGTGTTGGTAAAAAGTAAAGGTACATATTGCCCATTAATTAGTTCCGTTCGACTTCTTGATAAATCCTGTGTATCATACTCAGTGGGCAACCTCTGCATGTTAACATATCAATAAGAATTTTAGCTTCCTTTTTAAAAATATCATCCTCAGTAACCCTTCTAGTGAGCCGCAGTAATTGCTCCTTCACAATGCTCCTCTTTTGGTGCTCCAGATGACAACTATTATAATGTAAGAGACTATTAGAAAAAGTTGGTTTTCTATAAATATTATATTTCTATAAATATTACTAACAAGTCTCTGTTTGCAACTATCTTTAGAAAGTGGCACATCCAAGTAGGCTATGTCACTGTGAACCTTAAAAAAGAGGCAGTTTGATTCAAATAACTAATAAAACCTTGAAGTTCACCCTCAGATTTCTTCCAAACAATAAATATGTCATCCAAAAACTGCAGATAAAGTTCCCATGGTGGTGTGACAAACTGACTAAACACATATTTCCTCCCCCAATCCAGCATGACTATGTTTGCAAATATGGGTGCACATGCTGCCCCCATGGCCACCCCTTTCTTTTGTAAAAATAATGTACACCAGTAAAGACAAAATTATTTTTTAGCACTAATTCCACACAAGTGTCTATAATATTAATATCATTATTTGGGAAATTCTTAGATTCAACCAGGAAATCATAAAACCAATCTAAACCAGTATCATGGGGAATCACATTAAATAACTTCATCACATCTACTGTACCAAAAATTAAATCATCACTGTATTTTACATTCCTCAACTTTTCTAAAAAAATCTTACAAATGTATGCCTAATTTTCTAAAATATTTTTCAGTTTTAAATCTACATATCTAGCCAAAGTGTGTGTCTTAGAGCTGGAAGCATTCACAATAGGTCTCATTGGAGGGTCTCTAATATCTTTGTGAATCTTAGGGAGACCAAATATGGAAGGTAAAATAGGGAACTTAACTTCTAAAAACTTCCATTCGTTCCTACTTATTGTGATTTTTATATATATGTATATATATATATATATATTTTTTTTTTTTTTATTTTTGGGTTTAGAGATTTTTCTCCTTGGGATTTGGTATTTAAATATTCACATGTTTATTAAGGTTGTTTTAATGTTTGTGGAAATTAGATTGTATTAACTTAGACTGTTTATTGGTTGTATGGGTCACATGACAGATTTTTTTTAGGGATATTTAAACGAGGGAATGTTTTTTCTGATTAGTTTCTAAAGAAGTCTGTGATATATTCTGACAAAAGTGCTAAAACAAACGTCTTGCCTATATCTAGGTTCCAGGGGAATTTGTTCCAGTCTGTGTCGATTTTTGTAGGTTATCCACTTTGTCAGGATAATCAAGTATGTTTCTCTAGTTTAGTATAATATACCTGATTATCCCTTTATTTTTGTCTGCCCTGTCTCTCTCGTTGGTTTAACCTCCAGTTTTGTAAGTTTATTATTTTTTTAAATGAAAATACTCAAAGTGGCATAATGGTTAAGGTATTTACCTTTCAACCACAAGGTATATGGTTTGATTCCTAGATGGGGTAATTGGCTAGGTTTAAAATGGCTCCAAAGGGCAATAAGCCTAGTACTAGTCTATGAACCTAAGAAAAATAAACTATTTATTGCATATATAGGCTCGATTTACAATGGGCACACTGGTTGGGCTGACCCAATCAACGTGCTCGTTTTTGAATGTTAATGGCCAGTCATTTAATAGTGAATAGTATATTTATTTATTTATGTATTTATTTATTTGACATTTGTTAACCAGGTTAGTCCATCTGACCCAGTGGCCCACTTTCAGTGGAGACCTGAGGAGAAAAGCTCCAGGAATATAAACACAAAAAGATAACATAGTAGGCAATATATAAAACCCAAGAAAAACAGTGCAGCAATACATCAGCAACAATTACATATGCAGTAATCAGGAGAAATGAATAACTAATAAAAGTAAAACAAAATGAAGCAAATAGTAGTCCATTTAAGTATTTACAATAATGACATATCTTTCCCAAGTAGCATAATGTAGCATTGTCTAGTGAGCAGATGTAGACAGGTAGTGAAAAGAAAAATAAAGAATAATCCAGATTATGGAGTATATACAGCTTCTTTTTTTATCATATAGTATGCAATGTATTACTGGTGGTCTCCTTGCTATTTCATTTTACTTTTGTTGTCTATTCTTCATTTGCTATCTGTCTGTCTGTATGTATAGTTACCTACCTATATTAAAATGTGAAATGCATATTTTCACTGACTTAAATTATAACGACTACAATACTAAAGTACAGACTGCTCTTTTCTTACATTTTGTACTTCACTTACCATGTAAATCATATCGTTTTGATTTCTTACATATTTTGCTATTGACTGATTAATTAGTTTGATAGTTTTTTTATTAATTCATTAATTTGTTCATTCATTCTTTAAGACAAGTTTCATTAATTTCTTGGATTTCACTTGAAAAAATCTTGAGACCATGTGGCTTGTCTAATTAATAAGGAAAATATATACTTTGGGGTTATTTATGGTAGACCCTTGTGCTGCGCATATATATCTGTCTTGAATTCATATCAGCAATACTCGAAACATGAATAGAATAAAATCCGATAATAAGCTGCCTGCTAGTTCATATACTGAATGTGTTTACAGACGAGCTGCTCTGTTATCATATACATAAATATATGAATGTAATAGGGCTGCATGTTCTAAATTATTACTTATTGCACCACGACATTTAGACAGTTTCTCATTATTTTACAGCAATCTGTATTCTTTGCTGCCTGTTGCTATGGTAGCTGAGCTTGAAGTGAATTGAAATCTGTAAGTCCTATCTTGTCTTAGTGTACAAAATGGGATACATAAAATCATTGACTCTTGCTGTACATTTCATTACATATTACATCCAAGGAAGAGAAACTAGATTAAGACAACCATATTATATTTGTTTCTGGTATTTTGATGTTGAAACACATTCACATATAGGTGCACACAGGGCAGGGTATGTTAAATCCTTTTATTTACATTGCATTAGAAAAAGGAAGTGATTCAATAAACATTATGAGAGCAACTCTAAACATTTCTTCTTCAGTTTTAAACTAGTGTATAACAGGTTACTGAAAAAAAAAGCAATCCATTTTAACACATTTTATCAAAAAGTATCTTGTAAGTGCACAACAAACTGAAAACAATTTAAGAAAATATGAGATTTCAAGCATCCCACTGTTGCTTTGTAAGATCGTTCTACCTTATATTGCATATGCATAAAAGCATTTAGCAAGATTCGGCTAACAGGAGCATTGCTAATTAGCAGCCACAAATCTCCAAACGTTTATCAATAATATATGACTGATGTCCTCCAGGGGTTCAAATTCATCTGTCAACACAGTAAGTTAGGATCCTTGTTTGACCTTTTGCATTGTTCAAGTCCAAGGGCATCACACCATTATCTTTGGGTGGCGAGTACATGTAAATAGATATACATTGAAATGAATGATCAAAATGAAACTTTTGTTGGTAGTTTTTATGTATTTACAACTCAGGATACACTGATTTTGTGTATGTGTGAGAGTTTGTGTGGGTTCATGCATTGGCGCGCGTGTGTGTGTGTGTGTGTGTGTGTGTGTGTGTGTGAGCATCCATGTATATTTATGCATATATGAGCCTATTTCTGTTACTTACAGATGCACACACACACACACACACACACACACACACACACACGTCTGCATGTGAACTTGTCTGGTTATCCTTGTGCACGTATGTGAAAATCTGGGTGTCTGTGTTTATGCAAGTATATGCACAACTTTGCAAATTTGTATCATGTATGTGCATGCCTGTGTGTGTGTGTGCGTGTGCACGCACGCGTGTATGTGTGTGTGTGTGCACATGTGTGTGTGTGTGTGTGTGTGTGTGTGTGTGTGTGTGTGTGTGTGTGTGTGTGTGTGTGTGTGTTTGTTAAAAAGAACTACTATTTTCATTTGTACATCTACAGATAGGCCAATATGTGTTACTTTATTTACTTTAGAATAATTTTATCACTATGCTTTCAAATCTAGCAAGGTTTGAATTAACTGGATAGGTTATAATCTATGTTCTTAACAAAAATGTTACACCTTCCTACTTCATTCTGCCTCCAGAGGGGAACTCGACAGGGGAGACCCTTATCCCTGCTTCCTTTCTTAATAGCTGTTGTTCCATTAGTAAAGAGGACAGTTAATCACCCTCATTTACAAGGTTGGAAGGTAGATGGTAAGAAGATAAGAATTATGATATTTACAGATGATTACTTTGTACCTACAAGGAATCCCAAAGTAGAAGCTCTGTTTTTAAAATCTGTCTTTGCTTAGTTTTATATGTTAATAAGTCCAAATTTCTGAGTGCAGTATTTAAGGCAACAAATACACAAACGGTGTGGCAGTGTTTGTGTAATTTTATATGTTAGCAGAGCTCAAGGTTGTATATGGAATATTTAGGTATAGATTGCATGCCTATAATATCCACTCCAAATTTCTCAGTCTAAAAAGACTATGGTCAGAACTTTCTGTAGCAGTTCCCTCTTGGAACAGATTGTACTTATTTGTTTTGGAAAAAAAAATAAGTGTATTAAAGATGATGTTCTGCCATACATTGTTTTATGTACTAAGGCACATCCATATCTCCATGTCTAGTCCTTGGCTTTGTAGGAGTCAAATGTTAATTCTGGCTTTTATGTGGAGCTCAAGTGGATGTAAAGTCTCTACTATGCCTCTCTTCTCCTTATTAGATAAGGGGGGTGGGCTTGCATAATATTTAAAATATGCTAAGATATTTACTTTGCATACTTTGTGGTGAGAGAGAGGCTTCAGAAGGCAGTGAGGGATATCATCAGAATTAATGACAGACTCATGGCAATCAGACTCCAGTGTAATGATAGGGCAGTATTCATAATCTCAGCATATGCCCCTCAGCAGGGTTGTGATAGTGAGAAAAAGAGTGCATTCAGACAGCAGTTGCTGGACCTACTAGATAAAGTAGGACAACATGAATTGGTGTTGATAATGGGTGACTTGAATGCACATATTGAGACAGACAGAACTGGATATGAGGACTGCCTGGGTCCACATGGGTGGGGTAACAGGAATAAAGAAGGAGAAGCCATTCTAGACTTCTGTCTGGTAAATGGCTTGATAGTAACCAACACATGGTTCAGAAAGAGAAACAGCCACAAGATCACATACAAGAGTAGCCAACATAGAACTCAGGCAGACTTCCTCCTAGTAAGGAAAAGGCACTGGGGTAGAATCCATGATTGCAAAGTCATCCCCAGTGAAACAGTTGGTCCACAGCATAAACCATTAGTTGCCACAATTAGCTGTAAGCAGTGGTCAGAGAAGGCTCTAAGGTCAACAAAGACCAGGGTGAAGACCTGGAAGTTGACTGGAGAGAAAGTACAGTAGTTCAAGGAATTACTCAGGGCTCTAGCACCCCAAGAAGAGGAAGAAATAGGTGGAGTTAAAGAAGAGTGGCTGTGCCTAAAAACAGCATGTGTTAGGACTACAGAAAAGATATGTGGCCGGGCCAGGTATGAAAATAAGGTGCATAAGGAAAGCTGGTGGTGGAATGTAGAAGTCCAGGAAGTCATCAAAAGAAAGAAGGAGTGCAGGAAGAAATGGGAGATAGAAAAGACTGTCCAGGCTAGGAAGGACTACTGGTTGGCTAAAAAAGAAGCTAAGAAAGAAGTTGCAATAGCAAAGAATAGGGCACTGGAGGCACTGTACCAACTTCTGGAAAGTGACTCAGTAAGGGGCACAAAGAAACTATATCAGGTTGCAAAGCAAAGATAGAAAGATAAAGAAGATAGTCAGACACCCTTCATATGGGATGCCAGCAACAACCTGCTCACCAGTCCACAGGACATCAAAGGCAGAGGGAAGGAGTATTTCCAGCAGGTTCTGAATGAAGAAAACCCCACAGAAGCTAATCTGCCTCAGAAACAGCCTACGATGAGGGAAGAGGAGGAGCCCACCCTAGAAGAAGTAAGAACACCACTAAGGAAGATGAAGTCATGGAAAGCAGCAGGCTCAGATGAGGTCACAGCAGATATGATAAAGGTGCTAGGTGAGATAGGGGAGAAATGGCTCCTAAGGGTACTAATAGTGGTGTGGAGAGAAAGGCATATCCCAGATGTCTAAAGAATAAGCATACTCATGCCAGTGTACAAGAAAACAAGGGACATCCACAACTGTGGGCAGTACAGAGGGATAAAACTCCTACCACATTGCATGAAAGTTCTGGAGAGGGTGATTGATAAATGGATACACAGAGTAGTAGAATGTAAGATAGGAGATGAGCAGTTTGGATTCAGATCAGGATACAGCACAATTGACCCAATGTTTGCATTGAGACAGATACTTGAGAAGAAGCTAGAGATGAGGAGAAAGTCCAACTTGACATTCCTAGACTTGGAGAAAGCATATGACAAGGTCCCAAGAAAGCTAATCTGGGCAGTACTGTGGTGGTTTGAAGTCCCAGAAACATTTTTAGAATTAGTGCAGGCTATGTACAAGGGCCCAGTGACCCAAGTATGAACAGTGTTTGGCCTTACAGAGGGGTTCCTAGTGCGAGTGGGTGTACATCAGGGTTCAGCTCTGAGCCCACTGCTGTTCATACTGGTGATGGACTACATTAGCAAACAGGTTGGAGGGGACAGATCAACAAAGCTGCTGTATGCAGACAATGTGGCAGTACAGGCAGACTCTGAGCTAGAACTTCAACAAAGGATAGGAGCATGGAATGAAAATCTGAAGGCACATGGGATGAAACTAAGCACAGATAAGACGGTGGTAATGGCAGCAAACTGGAGAAATCAGAAGAAGCTGAGAATACAGATAGAAGGGAAGATAGTGGAACAGGCAAACAGCTTCAAGTATCTGGGAAAGGTGGTTGAGGAGAAGGATAGTCTGAATGAAGAGGTCAAGGCTAGAATCAGAGGGGCTGCAGCCAACTGGCACAGAGTATCAGGTGTAGTCTATGACAGAAGAATGCCAAACAAGCTGAAAAGTAAGGTGTACAAGACAGTGATGTGACCAGTACTACTGTAAGGTACAGAAACCTGGGCAGTAAAGGCAGAACAGTTGAAGAAGCTAGAGGTGATGGAAATGAAGTGCTTGAGAAAGGTGGTAGGATGCACCCTGTATGACAGACAAAGAAATGAGGACGTAAGAGCAGAAGCCAAATTAGCTCCAATTGCATAAAAGATCAAAGAGAACAGATTATGGTGGTTTGGACACATGTAGAAAAGCAGAAGACAATCTGGTGAGGAAGATTTGGGACAGACAGGAAGTAGGTAAGAGGAAGTGAGGATGTCCAGCAAAGAGGTGGATGGATTGTGTGAAAGAACATCTGTGACAGTCAGGCATGAGTGTTGAAAAAATGGGAAAAGGGGGGCTGATGATGATGATGATTTACTTTTCAGAAGCTTTTCATGACTCTTTGTATACCATTTCTATTTTGGACATGGGCAGAGACCAGTTTCCTGCAGGCATTGTTCCCATTGAACATATTATGGTATAGTAAGACCTTAATGAACAATCAACAGAAGTGGCATTGCATATACACCACTCATAAAACAATTTTGACCTTTCACTAAGTACACAATTCCCGTTTTTTTTAGGATTGACAGGCACT
This sequence comes from Protopterus annectens, assembly GCF_019279795.1. Classification (NCBI taxonomy): domain Eukaryota; kingdom Metazoa; phylum Chordata; order Ceratodontiformes; family Protopteridae; genus Protopterus; species Protopterus annectens. Next base: position 1,285,501,556 of record NC_056729.1, read on the forward strand.
CTTATCTGGAAAAATTATCTTCTTAAAATTGTGGGCCAACTAGTGAACTTGAGAGAATGGCAAAATAAGGGTATCCTAACCTTACAATAACACAAACCTAGCCGTGCTAAAATAGTCTCTTTTGACAATCTTCATTCTCATTTACACCCCCCCCCCCCCACTAAGAAATGGAGGTTTCTGCAGCTCAGGCATCTTTTTCATTGAGGGAGACTTTAGTTATATTCCCCCTCATTAAGCAATATCATGGGATTGTCTTAGGTAAGTAATTTAAAGTATCCCAAATCGATGAAGACTTCCAGGATATATGCTGGATTAATATCCCATGAAAAAGAAATAACAAAACAAAATATATTCATGTATTAGGAGACATTCTGAGAGTCATTCTGGACAGGTCCCTTCTAACTTGCTTTCATGACTTAAATTATTATGGCATTTCCCTTTACTATTAGACAATTAGATTAAATGTTTCTATAACAGTTATTAACCACCAATTTAGAGTACTACTCTGGGATATACTTATGATAAATGTGAAGAGTGCTATAATCCAGGTGCAAATAACTTTCATGGGATGCTAATTTGTCTCTTCCTTATGGCTGCAGACAAGATCATTTTTTTGAGTTTGAAAGGAAGAAAATACCTCTTAACATTTTCAAATTGGACAATATTTCAATCCTTGGATTTTCAAAAACTAAGGCCGTAAATGCCAGGTTGATTATTGCTAGACATTTAAAGAATATTTAATCAGTTACATTGGCGAATTTCTTCTGACATTATTTTTTATGTAAAAGTGATTTTATAGTGAGTTATATAGTGAGTTATCTCATAGATTGTCACTAATTCTTAAAGAGGAGTGCATTTGATTTAAGTTTTTCAGCATTTTGAAAAGGAGTTTTAAGTATATTATTGGAACATAAGTGATGATGGTTACCTATTACAACCGCAAAACTGCAGTTGTGCGAATAAGGAAATGATGACACATTGAGCAAACAGCGAAAACACCAAATGTCCTGAAGCACAAAATTCGAAATGTCAAATCGTCATAGTTGGCCGTTCTCTGGTATAGTTACTTAAGGTAAGTGTGCAATAGTTACGCACCTTAGGGTTAGGGTGCGGGTTAAGTAAAGTGCATAAATAGTAATATATGTAAGCTTTAGTTTAGAGTTAGAAGTAGGGTTTTGTTAAGTGTATGTATGTGGATTATTTATTTTGTTTGGGTAGGTAGTATGTAACGGGTGGTGAGGTTGGCCAACTGTGCCAATTCGACATTTTGAATTTCGCAGTTCAGGACGTTTGGTGTTTTCACGGTTCACTCAATATGTGTCGATGTTTCAGTATTTGCGTATGTGAAGTTTTGCAGTTATAATATAGACCCGTGATGCTTCTGTTTTTTTTTTTCTTTTTTTTTTTACATTTGGTAATCTGTAACTGTCCTTCCTTTTAATATTGTACTATACTATTGTACGATTTTGGGGTCATATGGGTAAACAGATTTAAAAAAACATTATGCCGTAAACACAAGTAAATCATGTTTATATTTATAGACTATCTAAATGGAACACAATATTGAAACATGGACTGTGATGCCATTTGGTGTACCTACATTTTTATTCGTTTTACAGAAGCAAAAAGCTCCACCTTGGCTGACAGAGTTGTTTTTCCTTTTGCTTTTTTATATCAGCAAAATAACACTTTTTCATCTTTCTTATGCATGTTTCCTGGAAGAGTGTTAGAGTCATTCACCAACTTTCATGAAAGGAAATGCTTTCTTACATTACTTCCAAGATGGTAAGGATTAATTTGACATTGTGCCTCTAATCTATGTTCGCAGTCTTTTCAGAATGGTGATAACATTTTGGATTCTTTTGCTCTTCTTAAGATAAAGTTCACTTCATTTATCTTCTCTTATCCTATTAGCTATACATAATGAAGTTATTTCAGTTCACTCTTCTATTTTATACTTATGAGTTTTGGACGAAAAAATTCATGTTCAACATAAACAAAATAAGTATTCTGTGCTTTATTCTAGATGTGAAATGTGATTATAACATTTCTGGTAATACATTCAAAATGAATACTGTTTTAAAAGAAGTAGCTATATTTATAGATAATAACCTTTGCTTTGATCAGAATGCAATTACAGAGGAGTGTCTGTGGAAATATTAAGTGCCAGCAAGAGACAAAAAACATTTGCCAATTAGGTGAGGGTCAGCAAAGCTCATCCATGCATCAGATCCAAAAGAACTGAAATAGAAGCAATTTAAATTTTCAGCATTTCAGAAAATGGTTATTAGCGAATGAAAAATTAGCCTTGATGGTGACCACAATAGTAATAACTTGTTCCTCATTTCTGACACTTAAGGAAATTACAAAATGACTCAAGTCAAATCTCATCAAGGAACTCAGTATTCAGTTTTTCCAGGAAAGGAAACTGTTTTGGCATGCAGTTTATCAAATGGTCACTGATGCTGTTTGCTATAGGAGACTCATATGCAAACCAGACAGTCTGATTATAAACATAAATGATTTACTCATATTTTTGTGGCTTGTGTTTTTACTAATAAGGAAGAAGCACATGAAAAAGTTATTATAAACAAGTACAGCAGTCTTATCCTCTCCAGCCCACTAATAACTTAATTTCATACACTGTGTGGTGATAAACATTTTTTCTTAAGATATCTTTCTGGTACATTGTTACACTTCAATAACCATGACTACTGCCTGGCCAAGAACTGGAAATTAGCTTGCGTTAAGAATATAATAGACTAGGATATTAAACATGTTAAACCAAAAAATATATATATTCTTTTCCTAAAGATCTTAATGACTATAAACAACTTATTTCCTCTATATAGTGCCTTATATCATGATGGCAAATATGTACTTTCTTTTCTTCTATGCTCAAGATCATAGGACCATAAGAGGTTACTAGGCTAACAACCCCAGGACCCTTACCACCCTAGCAAAGTTCAACCCATGTTCCCAGGGGTGTCTTTTTCAAGCAGACACTAAAATCATTACCTATTGTCACTGCCCAAGAGGGACACAAGTGGAACCTATGGGGTGAATTTCTAGTTGCCCATCCAGAAGTGATCTTTTTGTCTGTTTGGCTTAGAATAAAGTAGTGAACTGCATTCATTCCTTAAATTACTCCCCAATACATTATTTAACATCAAAGAACTTCTTCTTCTTTCGGCTTTTTCCCGGTTAGGGGTTGCCACAGCGGATCACCTTGTCCGCACATTGAATGGCAGTGGAGTTTTACGGTGTCGAGTTGCCAGCCCGGCACCCAACCTTCCACAGAAGGCACACTCACACGCACACCTAGGGCCAATTTAGAGTGTCCAATCCACCTGCAGCATGTCTTTGGGATGCGGGAGGAAACCGGAGCACCCGGAGGAAACCCACGCGACCACAGGGAGGACATGCAGACTCCGCACAGAAGGCACCCCAGCCGAGGATCGAACCGGAGAACCTCTTGCTGTGAGGCAGCAAAGCTAACCACTGCACCACCGTGGCCGCCCATTTAACATCAAAGAACTATACATCCCAAAATCTAACTGGAGTCTTAACCGGGTTAACATGGTTGTTTTAAAAATGATGTTCACAATGAAATCATAAGAATATTTAATTTCCATTTTCATAAAACTTTGGATAATAATTTACATTTTCACATTAGGTATATGGCATTGAAAGATACATTAAGAGGAGCACCAATCGCCTTACCCCGACAAATAAAAATGATTACTAAACTAGACAAACTTTTGCAGAAAAAAATGATGCTTCAGAATATTCAGCTTTAATTTCAGCACAGGGTGAGTTAACACATTTTACAAGATATAAACTGCTCAGTTTTGAAACCAAAATTACAGTTAAATAAAGTGAATGTGCACTGTACCTTCTAGGTTGCTCAAAAAATCATAAATCTTAATCATAGGTTCAATAACATAATTTCTGTTAATGAAAATGGTTCTACATACCAAATGTAAGGAATGCTCCAGCTTTTTACTTAAATTATTTGAAACAAAAGACAGTCTTTCCAATTATCCAGTATCAATAACTTCCTGGCCCATTTTAATCCATCAACATTCAATATGGTTCAAGACAAATATGCAATCATAGACCACGTAAAAGAAAAAAAACGTTATTAAATAATCATAGGGCTGATTCCAAAGCATAAGTAAAGAGATTGCATCCAGAAAAAAAGGGCTTATTACCTCCCTATACTTCTCCCTCATTAGACCAATAACTGAGTATTACGCCCCATTTGGGATGTACCTCTCCAAACATCTGCATCAACTGGAAAGGCCACTAACATACCTCACAAAGAAAATCCATGGCCTCCAGCGCCTGTCCTATGCAGACAGACTCAAATCACTATCACTCTACTCGGTATTGTACAGATTGCTCAAGGGTGATCTGTGTTTCGCCTACAACGCAATCTCGGACCCTGACCTACTAGAGATGCTCCATATCTATAAGTCTAACTCCTCACACACTACCTGCTCAAAAGGTCTGAATCTAATTTGTGACATCAGCAAAACCTGTTAGAGAGACAGGTTTGTCTCCCAGAGGCTGCCACTTCTCTGGAATAGACTTCCCATACACGTCAAACAGAGCACCTCACTGACCCTCTTCGAGCACAACCTTGATGAGTGGATGGGAAACAAATTTCTCCCAGGGGTTCCACCTGTGTCCCTCACTGAGAGGGGCAACAGGTATTGACTGAGGCTTCTTTTTGGAGATAAACACTTGGCTAGGCTTTGTAAGTGTCCCAGAGCCATTAGCCTAGTAACCTCCTATGATCCTCAGTGTAAGTGACTTACTCCAGTGGAAACCTGCCCTGATTCAGAAAGTTTGCTCTGAGTGTAAGTGGATTACTCTACTGTGTGACCTAGCTATAAACAGGCTTTCATAGTGATTACATTCCAGAAGACCTACTCTCAGTGTAAGTGAACTGCACCATTGAAATATACTACAGTAAGTCACTTAAATTGTGATCAAGTATTTGGAATCGAGCCCATAAACTTAAGCCATCACATACCTAGTCCATTTTGAAATCTATTTTATTACATTTTAGATGCACCTCAGAATGATTTTCCCCTACCTTAAAGTCTCTGAAAATTTGAAATCATTAAAACAAGGCAATGCCCAGGCTCAAGTGGAAATTTATGCCACAGATCAGATAAGTTCTATTATTCAAAAGATATTTTACGTCATTGAAAAAAATATTTTTCAGACAACTATATGAATCAGTTTACATTAATATATACCCACAGGCTCAGTGCTGTCCACATTTTGATTTAAAATTATCACAATCTCTTTGATAGATGTAGATATCAAACTCTATGCTACAGGCTTACCTAAATATTTTAGCAAAGTGGCTAGCAGAATTGTTTCAAGATCTTTGTAGGAATTCATGGGAGGGGGCTAGCTTTAGGCTAATATATTCATTTTCTGCCATATACAAACCTAACACAGCTGTGAGTGTATTTGTATTATATTATATTAAGGCATTCTGTGGTGCCCACTTTCCCTGTCTTTATGAAGTCCTCAAAACATTCATATTTTTCAATAAATGTCACTACTTTCAGAGTCCTTTGTGGATCAGCCTTCATTTTTTGGTAATTAATGAAACTATTCTCCTATAACAAACATTTTAACTGAGAAGGTTCTTGTCACCTCATCTTTTTAAATTATCTTTTGAACCACTCACTCACAGTATTACAAACAATTTAGGTCATACTGGTATAAGCTTTGGAGCATCACAAATTAATGTCACTTCTTTTGTAAATGATATACTGCTTATGTAAGAAAGACTAACTAATTCAAACCTAGGATTTTGAAAATAATGGAGGAATATATTAAACTAAAAGTTAATTATTGACATATCAGTACTTTTCCCCATATTATCAGACATACAGTCTTCTTCTTCTTTCGGCTTTTCCTGGTCAGGGGTCGCCACAGCGGATCACCTGTCCGCTCATGGTTGGCAGTGGAGTTTTACGGTATCGAGTTGCCAGCCCAGCGCCCAACCTTCCATAGAAGGCACATTATCAGACATACAGTATGAGATTTAAATGATTTTAAGGATTTAGTACAAATTCAGCCTATGCACAGATCACCTAAACACAAGCAATCCAACTACAATTTATTCAGCACATACTTCATATAAACCCCGTATAACTAAACAAAATAAAAGAAAAAAATGTTTTTACTGCAAGGTAATCCTTTCTCCCATACACCCCGTATAACAAATCTATAATTGTACTACACTGTAAGAAAGGGAAAAATATTGAAAGAGCATTATCTGATCACACAATCTAATATACTATGTGGTAAAGCAAACTGCAGTATTATGTATAAACCTATAAGAAAACTAATATCGGTAATCACAATATCATTATTGTACCTTATTATCGGAGTTATAACTGGTGATATGCAATAGACACAGTCATTAGATCAGCTATGATTAGACAGTTTCCCCCTTGCAATTAACATCACACCTGTTGATTTGTCTGACTGTCCACCTCTGAAGTTTCTAGGGTCAATTTTCCCTCCGTCTTACAATCTATCTGACAGTTGGATCATGGACATAATTTCCAGAGTCTATACAATTCACTTCTCATGTGTACTCCAGCAAACCTCACTACACTAACCAGACATTTCACCTTGAAAGAAGGAAATGGCCAAAATAGAGGTGGACAGCCTTCTATGCAAATGACCATGTTAGCTGTCCTACCAGACAAGGAAGTGTGTGAATTTACTCCAAATTCTTTTGTTAGTCTCTCCAGAAAAGAAAGATAGAAACAGTGGCCTGATTAAGTATGTTACAAAAAAACAAGCTCTAGATAATCTTCTTGCAATCAGTCTCTTCATTATCTGTAGATATCTTCATTATCTTCGGAGACTGACCAAAAAGATGCTCAGCTGGATGGTACCACTACCTTTATTCCAGACCATAAGAACAGAATTCACTAAGGGCTTTCATTCAAAAGTGTTTTTTTTTTTAATTTCCTTATTTTCCACATTTTATAATTTTATATCAGTTTTGATACACATATGTTTTATCATAGAAGATTGTAATAATGAATTTAAGTGCATGGCTAATTTCAAGATGGGTGTCTCTTTAAACATTTTTAATTGGCTTGATTATTTTTATGAAGAGGTGTTTTTGATTGGTTTACATGCATTTGAATTACTATTTAAATGGTTATTGCATTGATGTGCATTAACTCTGATGAAGTCCACAACTTTTGGATGAAAGCGCTTAGTTAATGATGATCTTCATTATCTTTATGATTATTATTATCTGTGTGCCATCCTCTGATCTGGTGCCCCATCCAAATCCTTAAGTTGAAGAGCCAAAAACAAAAGATAGTCTCTGACTTAAAGAGCAAAAGAAGCTCTTCTTTACTTTTAAACTGTAGCGATCTGCTTGTTACATTTGTGTAGCAAGCCACACACAGATCAGTAAAGCACTTCAGTTCAGAGCAAAAATGCATTACCAT